>NC_080066.1:91210412-91511662 GCF_949987535.1 Balaenoptera acutorostrata | reverse complement strand
TTGAAGTAAGGCAGAAAGCGAAGGACACATATCCTGTGATATCACATAATGGGGTTACCTAAAAATGGATACCAATGAAGATTTTTCACAGAGCAAGGCAATCAAAGATTCGATCAACAAACGTATGGTTAACCAAATGGAAAGGTGTGAGGATGGAATAAATTCGGATACTGCGGTAAACAGGGAGATACCAACACGTGTGAAATATATAAGCACCAAAGACCTACGGAATACCAAGAGAAGACGGCTCAACAGTGTGTCATAACCCACATGGGAAATGGATCCGAAGATGAACAGATATATGTATATGTGTAAAAGAACCCCATCTTACACACTTAGAACACACAAAACATTGTAATCAAATTTGCTGTGATAACAAATAAAAATTAAATTAAGAAAACCAACAAGAAGGAATGAGACATAAACTTATGGGGGTTTTTCCTGGCACATTCCATTCTAATTTACGAGTTGGAACATTACACCCAGGAAGGCTCTTTGGCCCTAGTTAACCGGATCTGGGGATGGAGAAATGCCGCAGCCTTGTGACCGTCTCCTGCAAAAGCAGCTTTAAACACCGTGCTAAGGGTCACTTGATATTCACAAGAACTGCAGCTCAGTGAATGACACCTGCCCTCAAAAAAATATCCTGGATTCGAATATCGACGAAAAAATTCAAAAGAGGGCAACCTTTCAAGAAGACAATTTCAAGAGGCATATTTAACTCACATTTTTTCTTTTCTTTCTTTTTTATTTTTGTTTAACCAAAAAGGCCCTGGAGAAAGCTCAACGTCAGGAATTAATAAAGACATGCAAATGCAATCTACAAAAACTTTTACCTGACAACAGTCAGAATGATCATCAGCAAAAAATCTCTAAACAATAAATGGTCAAGGGGTTTTAGAGACCTGTGTACCCTCTAGCTGCTGGTGGGATGTCCAAAGGTAACAGCCAGTAATGAGAATAGAAAGGAGGTGCATTTAAAGGTAAAAATTGGGCTACCATATGATCTGGTAGGCCCACTACTGGGCCTATCACCCGAGAAGACCAGAATCAAAAAGACACAGGCTGACACTCTTACACTGCAGCACTATGTACCCTAGCCAAGACTTGGAACAACCAAAATATCCATCAACAGATGAATGCACAAAGAAGAAGTGGTCCACGTACACAATGGAATATTACTCCGATAGAAAATATAAACTAAATACAAAAAGCAAACATAAGTAAGGAGACATAAGCTTTGGGGGTTTATCCGGGCACATTCCACTCTAATGTACAACCAAGGAACACTACTTCCAGAAAGGTACGGTTTCCCTAGCAACCAGAGTGGGGAATGAAGAAATGCTGCGGCCCTGTGGCCGTTTGCCGCAACAGCAGTGTGAAAGCCTGTGCTAAAGGACACTTCATATTCACAAGGACTGCAGGGCTATAAATGACACCTGCCAACAAACTGTGCTGAGGGAGGTAATGGCCAAAAGAATTCAAAATATGGCACATACTTCAAGAAACCATTTGAATAGGTAAGCTGTACTCACTCTTTAAAAAGCAAAAAAAAAAAAAAAAAGTACATGGCTATAAGCTCCATATAAGGAATTACAAGACATATGCAAATCCAGCCACAAAAAGGTATCAGCTCACACCGGTCAGAATGACCATCAGCAAAAAAATACAAACAATAAATGCTGAAGAGGTTGTGAAGAAATGCATACCCTCGACTGTAAGTGGCTCGTAAACTGGTAAGTGCCACGAAGGAAAACAGAAGGGAGCTGCCTTTAAAAGGTAAACATTGAGATACCATATGATCCCGCAGGCCCACTCCTTGGCCTATAACCTAGGAAGACAGAAATGGAAAGGCACAGGCACGCAAAACTGCACTGCAGCAGTATTACAATAGCCAAGGCACGGAAACAACCAAAAAGTCCATCAAGAGCCGAATGGACAAAGAAGAACCGGTACGTGTACAGATGGAATATTAGCCACGGAAAAAAAAATGAAACAATGCACTTTGCAGAACCATAGATGACTCTGGAGGTCATCACACAACTTGAAGTAAGTCAGAAAGCGAAATACACACATCCTAGGATATCAATTATAGGTGTTACCTAAAAAGTGATACCAATGAAGATATTTCCACAGAGAAAGGCAATCACAGATTTATTCAACAAACATATGGTTAACCCATTGGAAATCTGTCAAGATTGGATACATTAGGATATCGGGGTTAACAGAGATATACAAACACACGTGAAATATATAATCACCAAAGACCTACGGAATTCCAAAAGAAGACTACTCAACACTGTGTCATAACCTACATGGCAAATGGATCCCAAGGTGAATACATATATGTATAGGTGTAAAGCAAACACGTCTTGCACACCTAGAACAAACAAAACATTATAATCAAATTTGCTGTGACAAAACATAAAAATTAAATTTAAAAAAACGAACAAGATGTAATGAGGCATGCAATTATAGGGGTTCTTCCTGGCTCATTCCATTCTAACTTACAACCTTGGAACACAGCTTCCAGGAAGGCTCTGTTCACCTAGTAACCAGATTTGAGAATGGAGAAATCCTGCAGCATTTTGGCCTTCCTGCAACAGCAGTTTTAAACCAAGTGCTAATGGTCAGTTAAAAGTCACCTTCATTGCAGGCCTGTAAATGACACCGGCCCTCAAAAAAAATTCTGGGGTCAAAAATCGACCAAAAAATTCAAAAGAGGGCAACCTTTCAAGAAGAGAATTTCAAGAGGCATACTTTACACACATTTTGTCTTGTCTTTCTTTTCTTTTTTTTCCTTTAACCAAAAAAAGGTCATGGAAAAATGCTGAACATCAGAAATTAATAAAGACATGCAAACCCAATCTATCAAAACGTTCGCCTCACAACAGTCAGAATGATCATCAGCAAAACAGTCCACAAACAATAAATGCTGAAGGGGTTTTAGAGGACTGTGGACCCTCTAGCTGCTGGTGGGGTGTAAACTGGTAACAGCCAGTAGTTAGAACAGAATGAACGTGCGTTTCAAGGTAAAAATTGAGCTACCATATGAACTGGTAAGCCCACTACTGGGCCTAGCCCCTGAGAAGACCAGAATCCAAAAGACACCGGCTGGCAATCCTACACTGCAGTAATATTTACCACAGCCAACACTTGGAAGCAACCAAAATAGCCATCAATAGATGAACGCACCAGAAGTACTGCTCCATGTACACAATGGAATAGTAGACATGGAAAAGCATGACACAGCGCTGTTTGTACCACCATAGAAGGACCGAGATATAATCACACCACTGGAAGTAAGAAAGGAACTGAAAGAAAGATATCTTATGATATCACTTACAGGTGTGACCTAAAAAATGATACCCATGAACTTATTTCCAAGAAAAGGACACTCATGGATTAAGAAATCAAAATTATGTTTAACCAAATGGAAAGGTGGGAGGAATGGATACATTAGGGGATGGGGGTGACAGACCTAAACTAATATATATGAAACATATAATCACCAAAGGCCTATGGAATACCAGGAGAGGTCCCCTCAACACTCTGTAATAACGTCCATGGGAAAGGATCCAAAGACGAATACATAGATACATAGACATAATGAACCAGATTCTGTACACCTAGAACATACACAACATTATTATCAAATTGGCTCTGATAAAAAATAAACATAAAATTTAAAAAACAAACAAGAAGTAAGGAGATATAAACTGTTGGGGGTTTGCCTTCGCACATTCCCCTCTAATTTACAGCCTACTAAAACGATTTCCAGGAAGGCTCTGTTGCCCAACTACCCTCAGATTTTTTTTTTTTTTAAAGGATTTTTCTTTTTTATTTATTTATTTATTTATTTATTTATTTATTTATTTTTGGCTGTGTTGGGTCTTCGGTTCGTGCGAGGGCTTTCTCCAGTTGCGGCAAGCGGGGGCCACTCTTCATCGCGGTGCGGGGACCGCTCTTCATCGCGGTGCGCGGGCCTCTCCCCATCGCGGCCCCTCCCGCTGCGGGGCACAGGCTCCAGACGCGCAGGCTCAGCAATTGTGGCTCACGGGCCCAGCTGCTCCGTGGCATGTGGGATCTTCCCAGACCAGGGCTCGAACCCGTGTCCCCTGCATTAGCAGGCAGATTCTCAACCACTGCGCCACCAGGGAAGCCCTCAGATTTTTTTTTAAACATCTTTATTGAAGTATAATTGCTTCACAATGGTGTGTTAGTTTCTGCTTTATAACAAAGTGAATCAGCTACAGATATACACACGTTCCCATATCTCCTCCCTCCCGCATCTCCCTCCCTCCAACCCTCCCAATCCCACCCACCCAGGCAGTCACAAAGCACAGTGCTGATCTCCCTGTGCTATGCGGCTGCTTCCCACTAGCTCTCTATTTTACATTTGGTAGTGTGTACATGTCCATGACACTCTCTCATCCTGTCAAGCAGAAATTTTGCCGCCTTGTGGCCCTTTCCCACAAGAGCGGCTTTAAACCACAGCTAACGGTCACTTAATATTCACAAGGACTCAGGGCTGTAAAGGACCCCTGCCCTCAAAAAAATTTTCCGAGATAGGGGATGGCCAAAAAAAAACTCAAAAGAGAGCAAAGTTTTCAAGGAGATCGTATGAGAGGTAAGTTTTACACACTCTTTTTTTTTAAAAAAGGAAAATGGATAAAAGGTCAACATCAGGAATTATTACACTCATGCAAATCTAATCTACGAAAAGGTTTCGACACCCACTGTCGAATGACCATCAGCAAAATGTCTACAAACAATAAATGCTGAAGAGGTTTTAGAGAACTCTGTACCCTCTAGCTGCTTGTGGGATGTAAAGTGGTAAGAGCCAATAATGAGAACAGAAAGGAACTGCGTTTCAAAGTAAAGACTGAGGTACCATTCAATCCAGAAGGCCCACCGCTGGGCCTTTCACCTGAAAAGACCAGAGTCGAGGAGACACAGGCTGGCAAAGGTGCACTGACGCAGTATTCACAAAAGCCAAGACGTGGAAGCAACCAAAATGTCCATCAACAGAGGAACGGACAGAGAAGAAGTGGTCCATGTACACAGTGGAATATTAGCCATGGAAAACAATGACACACTGCTCTTTGCAGCACCATAGATGATCCTGGAGATAATCACGGAATATGAGGTCAGTCGGAACGCAAAACACAAATATCTTATGATATCATTTGTAGGTGTTATCTAACAACTGACACAAATGAACTTATTTCCACAGAGAAAGACACTCACAGACTTAGAAGACAACTATGATTATCTAAAAGGAAAGGTGGGAGCAATGGACAAATGAAGATTAGGGTTGCCATACGTATACCAATACATATTAAATACATATATCAAAAAGACCGACCATATACCAAGGGAGGTCTACTGAACACTGTGTATTAATTTACATGGGAAGATGATCTGTACATGAATAGAGATAGATGATGTACAAATGAACCAGTTTGTGTACTTCTAGAACAAATAATATTCTAATCATTAACCTGATTAAGAAAATTAAATTATAACAATGAAGACGATGTACTGAGACATAAACTTAGGGGGTTTTTTCCTGGCACATTCCATTCTAATTGACAACCTAGGAACACAACTTCCAGGAAAGCTCTGCTGCCCCAGTGACCAGATTTAGGAATGGAGAGACGCTGCCGCCGTAGGGCCGATTCCCACAACAGCAGCTTTCAAACCAGCGCTAATGGTCACTAAAGATGAACAACACTTGCAAGCCTGTAAGTGACACACGCCCTCAAAAAAAATCCTGGGGTCGAAAATCGACCGAAAAATACAAAAGAGGGCAAGGTTTCAAGAAGACAATTTCAAGAGGTATATTTTACAAGCACCTTATTTTTCTTTTTAACAACAACAACAGCAAAAAGGCGTGGAAAAATGCTCATCATTAGCTCATCATAA
This sequence comes from Balaenoptera acutorostrata, assembly GCF_949987535.1. NCBI lineage: Eukaryota > Metazoa > Chordata > Mammalia > Artiodactyla > Balaenopteridae > Balaenoptera > Balaenoptera acutorostrata. The sequence continues at coordinate 91,505,734 of NC_080066.1, read as the reverse complement.
AAGACATGCAAATCCAATCTACAAAAACGTATCAGCTCACACCGGTCAGAATGACCATCAGCAAAATTCTGCAAACAGTAAATGCTGAAGGGGCTGTGGAGAAATGCGTACCCTCATCTCTAAGTGAGGCTAAACTGGTAAGAGACACTAATGAAAACGGAATGGAGGTGCCTTTAACAGATCCACATTGAGGCACCATAGGATTCAGCAGGCACACTCCTGGGCCTCTGACCTAGGAAGACAGAATTCGACAGACACAGGCAGGCAAAACTGCAGTGCAACAGTATTACAATAGCCAAGACGTGGAAGCTACCAAAAAGTCCATCAAAAGATGAATGGAAAAGAAGAACTGGTACACGTACAGATGGAATATTAGCCAAGGAAAAAAATGAAACAGTGCCGTTTGCAGCACCATAGATGAGTCTAGAGGTAATCACAACTTGAAGTAAGGCAGAAAGCGAAGGACACATATCCTGTGATATCACATAATGGGGTTACCTAAAAATGGATACCAATGAAGATTTTTCACAGAGCAAGGCAATCAAAGATTCGATCAACAAACGTATGGTTAACCAAATGGAAAGGTGTGAGGATGGAATAAATTCGGATACTGCGGTAAACAGGGAGATACCAACACGTGTGAAATATATAAGCACCAAAGACCTACGGAATACCAAGAGAAGACGGCTCAACAGTGTGTCATAACCCACATGGGAAATGGATCCGAAGATGAACAGATATATGTATATGTGTAAAAGAACCCCATCTTACACACTTAGAACACACAAAACATTGTAATCAAATTTGCTGTGATAACAAATAAAAATTAAATTAAGAAAACCAACAAGAAGGAATGAGACATAAACTTATGGGGGTTTTTCCTGGCACATTCCATTCTAATTTACGAGTTGGAACATTACACCCAGGAAGGCTCTTTGGCCCTAGTTAACCGGATCTGGGGATGGAGAAATGCCGCAGCCTTGTGACCGTCTCCTGCAAAAGCAGCTTTAAACACCGTGCTAAGGGTCACTTGATATTCACAAGAACTGCAGCTCAGTGAATGACACCTGCCCTCAAAAAAATATCCTGGATTCGAATATCGACGAAAAAATTCAAAAGAGGGCAACCTTTCAAGAAGACAATTTCAAGAGGCATATTTAACTCACATTTTTTCTTTTCTTTCTTTTTTATTTTTGTTTAACCAAAAAGGCCCTGGAAAAAGCTCAACATCAGGAATTAATAAAGACATGCAAATGCAATCTACAAAAACTTTTACCTGACAACAGTCAGAATGATCATCAGCAAAAAATCTCTAAACAATAAATGGTCAAGGGGTTTTAGAGACCTGTGTACCCTCTAGCTGCTGGTGGGATGTCCAAAGGTAACAGCCAGTAATGAGAACAGAAAGGAGGTGCATTTAAAGGTAAAAATTGGGCTACCATATGATCTGGTAGGCCCACTACTGGGCCTATCACCCGAGAAGACCAGAATCAAAAAGACACAGGCTGACACTCTTACACTGCAGCACTATGTACCCTAGCCAAGACTTGGAACAACCAAAATATCCATCAACAGATGAATGCACAAAGAAGAAGTGGTCCACGTACACAATGGAATATTACTCCGATAGAAAATATAAACTAAATACAAAAAGCAAACATAAGTAAGGAGACATAAGCTTTGGGGGTTTATCCGGGCACATTCCACTCTAATGTACAACCAAGGAACACTACTTCCAGAAAGGTACGGTTTCCCTAGCAACCAGAGTGGGGAATGAAGAAATGCTGCGGCCCTGTGGCCGTTTGCCGCAACAGCAGTGTGAAAGCCTGTGCTAAAGGACACTTCATATTCACAAGGACTGCAGGGCTATAAATGACACCTGCCAACAAACTGTGCTGAGGGAGGTAATGGCCAAAAGAATTCAAAATATGGCACATACTTCAAGAAACCATTTGAATAGGTAAGCTGTACTCACTCTTTAAAAAGCAAAAAAAAAAAAAAAAAAAGTACATGGCTATAAGCTCCATATAAGGAATTACAAGACATATGCAAATCCAGCCACAAAAAGGTATCAGCTCACACCGGTCAGAATGACCATCAGCAAAAAAATACAAACAATAAATGCTGAAGAGGTTGTGAAGAAATGCATACCCTCGACTGTAAGTGGCTCGTAAACTGGTAAGTGCCACGAAGGAAAACAGAAGGGAGCTGCCTTTAAAAGGTAAACATTGAGATACCATATGATCCCGCAGGCCCACTCCTTGGCCTATAACCTAGGAAGACAGAAATGGAAAGGCACAGGCACGCAAAACTGCACTGCAGCAGTATTACAATAGCCAAGGCACGGAAACAACCAAAAAGTCCATCAAGAGCCGAATGGACAAAGAAGAACCGGTACGTGTACAGATGGAATATTAGCCACGGAAAAAAAAATGAAACAATGCACTTTGCAGAACCATAGATGACTCTGGAGGTCATCACACAACTTGAAGTAAGTCAGAAAGCGAAATACACACATCCTAGGATATCAATTATAGGTGTTACCTAAAAAGTGATACCAATGAAGATATTTCCACAGAGAAAGGCAATCACAGATTTATTCAACAAACATATGGTTAACCCATTGGAAATCTGTCAAGATTGGATACATTAGGATATCGGGGTTAACAGAGATATACAAACACACGTGAAATATATAATCACCAAAGACCTACGGAATTCCAAAAGAAGACTACTCAACACTGTGTCATAACCTACATGGCAAATGGATCCCAAGGTGAATACATATATGTATAGGTGTAAAGCAAACACGTCTTGCACACCTAGAACAAACAAAACATTATAATCAAATTTGCTGTGACAAAACATAAAAATTAAATTTAAAAAAACGAACAAGATGTAATGAGGCATGCAATTATAGGGGTTCTTCCTGGCTCATTCCATTCTAACTTACAACCTTGGAACACAGCTTCCAGGAAGGCTCTGTTCACCTAGTAACCAGATTTGAGAATGGAGAAATCCTGCAGCATTTTGGCCTTCCTGCAACAGCAGTTTTAAACCAAGTGCTAATGGTCAGTTAAAAGTCACCTTCATTGCAGGCCTGTAAATGACACCGGCCCTCAAAAAAAATTCTGGGGTCAAAAATCGACCAAAAAATTCAAAAGAGGGCAACCTTTCAAGAAGAGAATTTCAAGAGGCATACTTTACACACATTTTGTCTTCTCTTTCTTTTCTTTTTTTTCCTTTAACCAAAAAAAGGTCATGGAAAAATGCTGAACATCAGAAATTAATAAAGACATGCAAACCCAATCTATCAAAACGTTCGCCTCACAACAGTCAGAATGATCATCAGCAAAACAGTCCACAAACAATAAATGCTGAAGGGGTTTTAGAGGACTGTGGACCCTCTAGCTGCTGGTGGGGTGTAAACTGGTAACAGCCAGTAGTTAGAACAGAATGAACGTGCGTTTCAAGGTAAAAATTGAGCTACCATATGAACTGGTAAGCCCACTACTGGGCCTAGCCCCTGAGAAGACCAGAATCCAAAAGACACCGGCTGGCAATCCTACACTGCAGTAATATTTACCACAGCCAACACTTGGAAGCAACCAAAATAGCCATCAATAGATGAACGCACCAGAAGTACTGCTCCATGTACACAATGGAATAGTAGACATGGAAAAGCATGACACAGCGCTGTTTGTACCACCATAGAAGGACCGAGATATAATCACACCACTGGAAGTAAGAAAGGAACTGAAAGAAAGATATCTTATGATATCACTTACAGGTGTGACCTAAAAAATGATACCCATGAACTTATTTCCAAGAAAAGGACACTCATGGATTAAGAAATCAAAATTATGTTTAACCAAATGGAAAGGTGGGAGGAATGGATACATTAGGGGATGGGGGTGACAGACCTAAACTAATATATATGAAACATATAATCACCAAAGGCCTATGGAATACCAGGAGAGGTCCCCTCAACACTCTGTAATAACGTCCATGGGAAAGGATCCAAAGACGAATACATAGATACATAGACATAATGAACCAGATTCTGTACACCTAGAACATACACAACATTATTATCAAATTGGCTCTGATAAAAAATAAACATAAAATTTAAAAAACAAACAAGAAGTAAGGAGATATAAACTGTTGGGGGTTTGCCTTCGCACATTCCCCTCTAATTTACAGCCTACTAAAACGATTTCCAGGAAGGCTCTGTTGCCCAACTACCCTCAGATTTTTTTTTTTTTTAAAGGATTTTTCTTTTTTATTTATTTATTTATTTATTTATTTATTTATTTATTTTTGGCTGTGTTGGGTCTTCGGTTCGTGCGAGGGCTTTCTCCAGTTGCGGCAAGCGGGGGCCACTCTTCATCGCGGTGCGGGGACCGCTCTTCATCGCGGTGCGCGGGCCTCTCCCCATCGCGGCCCCTCCCGCTGCGGGGCACAGGCTCCAGACGCGCAGGCTCAGCAATTGTGGCTCACGGGCCCAGCTGCTCCGTGGCATGTGGGATCTTCCCAGACCAGGGCTCGAACCCGTGTCCCCTGCATTAGCAGGCAGATTCTCAACCACTGCGCCACCAGGGAAGCCCTCAGATTTTTTTTTAAACATCTTTATTGAAGTATAATTGCTTCACAATGGTGTGTTAGTTTCTGCTTTATAACAAAGTGAATCAGCTACAGATATACACACGTTCCCATATCTCCTCCCTCCCGCATCTCCCTCCCTCCAACCCTCCCAATCCCACCCACCCAGGCAGTCACAAAGCACAGTGCTGATCTCCCTGTGCTATGCGGCTGCTTCCCACTAGCTCTCTATTTTACATTTGGTAGTGTGTACATGTCCATGACACTCTCTCATCCTGTCAAGCAGAAATTTTGCCGCCTTGTGGCCCTTTCCCACAAGAGCGGCTTTAAACCACAGCTAACGGTCACTTAATATTCACAAGGACTCAGGGCTGTAAAGGACCCCTGCCCTCAAAAAAATTTTCCGAGATAGGGGATGGCCAAAAAAAAACTCAAAAGAGAGCAAAGTTTTCAAGGAGATCGTATGAGAGGTAAGTTTTACACACTCTTTTTTTTTAAAAAAGGAAAATGGATAAAAGGTCAACATCAGGAATTATTACACTCATGCAAATCTAATCTACGAAAAGGTTTCGACACCCACTGTCGAATGACCATCAGCAAAATGTCTACAAACAATAAATGCTGAAGAGGTTTTAGAGAACTCTGTACCCTCTAGCTGCTTGTGGGATGTAAAGTGGTAAGAGCCAATAATGAGAACAGAAAGGAACTGCGTTTCAAAGTAAAGACTGAGGTACCATTCAATCCAGAAGGCCCACCGCTGGGCCTTTCACCTGAAAAGACCAGAGTCGAGGAGACACAGGCTGGCAAAGGTGCACTGACGCAGTATTCACAAAAGCCAAGACGTGGAAGCAACCAAAATGTCCATCAACAGAGGAACGGACAGAGAAGAAGTGGTCCATGTACACAGTGGAATATTAGCCATGGAAAACAATGACACACTGCTCTTTGCAGCACCATAGATGATCCTGGAGATAATCACGGAATATGAGGTCAGTCGGAACGCAAAACACAAATATCTTATGATATCATTTGTAGGTGTTATCTAACAACTGACACAAATGAACTTATTTCCACAGAGAAAGACACTCACAGACTTAGAAGACAACTATGATTATCTAAAAGGAAAGGTGGGAGCAATGGACAAATGAAGATTAGGGTTGCCATACGTATACCAATACATATTAAATACATATATCAAAAAGACCGACCATATACCAAGGGAGGTCTACTGAACACTGTGTATTAATTTACATGGGAAGATGATCTGTACATGAATAGAGATAGATGATGTACAAATGAACCAGTTTGTGTACTTCTAGAACAAATAATATTCTAATCATTAACCTGATTAAGAAAATTAAATTATAACAATGAAGACGATGTACTGAGACATAAACTTAGGGGGTTTTTTCCTGGCACATTCCATTCTAATTGACAACCTAGGAACACAACTTCCAGGAAAGCTCTGCTGCCCCAGTGACCAGATTTAGGAATGGAGAGACGCTGCCGCCGTAGGGCCGATTCCCACAACAGCAGCTTTCAAACCAGCGCTAATGGTCACTAAAGATGAACAACACTTGCAAGCCTGTAAGTGACACACGCCCTCAAAAAAAATCCTGGGGTCGAAAATCGACCGAAAAATACAAAAGAGGGCAAGGTTTCAAGAAGACAATTTCAAGAGGTATATTTTACAAGCACCTTATTTTTCTTTTTAACAACAACAACAGCAAAAAGGCGTGGAAAAATGCTCATCATTAGCTCATCATAAAAGACATGCAAATCCAATCTACAAAAACGTATCAGCTCACACCGGTCAGAATGACCATCAGCAAAATTCTGCAAACAGTAAATGCTGAAGGGGCTGTGGAGAAATGCGTACCCTCATCTCTAAGTGAGGCTAAACTGGTAAGAGACACTAATGAAAACGGAATGGAGGTGCCTTTAACAGATCCACATTGAGGCACCATAGGATTCAGCAGGCACACTCCTGGGCCTCTGACCTAGGAAGACAGAATTCGACAGACACAGGCAGGCAAAACTGCAGTGCAGCAGTATTACAATAGCCAAGACGTGGAAGCTACCAAAAAGTCCATCAAAAGATGAATGGAAAAGAAGAACTGGTACACGTACAGATGGAATATTAGCCAAGGAAAAAAATGAAACAGTGCCGTTTGCAGCACCATAGATGAGTCTAGAGGTAATCACAACTTGAAGTAAGGCAGAAAGCGAAGGACACATATCCTGTGATATCACATAATGGGGTTACCTAAAAATGGATACCAATGAAGATTTTTCACAGAGCAAGGCAATCAAAGATTCGATCAACAAACGTATGGTTAACCAAATGGAAAGGTGTGAGGATGGAATAAATTCGGATACTGCGGTAAACAGGGAGATACCAACACGTGTGAAATATATAAGCACCAAAGACCTACGGAATACCAAGAGAAGACGGCTCAACAGTGTGTCATAACCCACATGGGAAATGGATCCGAAGATGAACAGATATATGTATATGTGTAAAAGAACCCCATCTTACACACTTAGAACACACAAAACATTGTAATCAAATTTGCTGTGATAACAAATAAAAATTAAATTAAGAAAACCAACAAGAAGGAATGAGACATAAACTTATGGGGGTTTTTCCTGGCACATTCCATTCTAATTTACGAGTTGGAACATTACACCCAGGAAGGCTCTTTGGCCCTAGTTAACCGGATCTGGGGATGGAGAAATGCCGCAGCCTTGTGACCGTCTCCTGCAAAAGCAGCTTTAAACACCGTGCTAAGGGTCACTTGATATTCACAAGAACTGCAGCTCAGTGAATGACACCTGCCCTCAAAAAAATATCCTGGATTCGAATATCGACGAAAAAATTCAAAAGAGGGCAACCTTTCAAGAAGACAATTTCAAGAGGCATATTTAACTCACATTTTTTCTTTTCTTTCTTTTTTATTTTTGTTTAACCAAAAAGGCCCTGGAGAAAGCTCAACATCAGGAATTAATAAAGACATGCAAATGCAATCTACAAAAACTTTTACCTGACAACAGTCAGAATGATCATCAGCAAAAAATCTCTAAACAATAAATGGTCAAGGGGTTTTAGAGACCTGTGTACCCTCTAGCTGCTGGTGGGATGTCCAAAGGTAACAGCCAGTAATGAGAACAGAAAGGAGGTGCATTTAAAGGTAAAAATTGGGCTACCATATGATCTGGTAGGCCCACTACTGGGCCTATCACCCGAGAAGACCAGAATCAAAAAGACACAGGCTGACACTCTTACACTGCAGCACTATGTACCCTAGCCAAGACTTGGAACAACCAAAATATCCATCAACAGATGAATGCACAAAGAAGAAGTGGTCCACGTACACAATGGAATATTACTCCGATAGAAAATATAAACTAAATACAAAAAGCAAACATAAGTAAGGAGACATAAGCTTTGGGGGTTTATCCGGGCACATTCCACTCTAATGTACAACCAAGGAACACTACTTCCAGAAAGGTACGGTTTCCCTAGCAACCAGAGTGGGGAATGAAGAAATGCTGCGGCCCTGTGGCCGTTTGCCGCAACAGCAGTGTGAAAGCCTGTGCTAAAGGACACTTCATATTCACAAGGACTGCAGGGCTATAAATGACACCTGCCAACAAACTGTGCTGAGGGAGGTAATGGCCAAAAGAATTCAAAATATGGCACATACTTCAAGAAACCATTTGAATAGGTAAGCTGTACTCACTCTTTAAAAAGCAAAAAAAAAAAAAAAAAAAAGTACATGGCTATAAGCTCCATATAAGGAATTACAAGACATATGCAAATCCAGCCACAAAAAGGTATCAGCTCACACCGGTCAGAATGACCATCAGCAAAAAAATACAAACAATAAATGCTGAAGAGGTTGTGAAGAAATGCATACCCTCGACTGTAAGTGGCTCGTAAACTGGTAAGTGCCACGAAGGAAAACAGAAGGGAGCTGCCTTTAAAAGGTAAACATTGAGATACCATATGATCCCGCAGGCCCACTCCTTGGCCTATAACCTAGGAAGACAGAAATGGAAAGGCACAGGCACGCAAAACTGCACTGCAGCAGTATTACAATAGCCAAGGCACGGAAACAACCAAAAAGTCCATCAAGAGCCGAATGGACAAAGAAGAACCGGTACGTGTACAGATGGAATATTAGCCACGGAAAAAAAAATGAAACAATGCACTTTGCAGAACCATAGATGACTCTGGAGGTCATCACACAACTTGAAGTAAGTCAGAAAGCGAAATACACACATCCTAGGATATCAATTATAGGTGTTACCTAAAAAGTGATACCAATGAAGATATTTCCACAGAGAAAGGCAATCACAGATTTATTCAACAAACATATGGTTAACCCATTGGAAATCTGTCAAGATTGGATACATTAGGATATCGGGGTTAACAGAGATATACAAACACACGTGAAATATATAATCACCAAAGACCTACGGAATTCCAAAAGAAGACTACTCAACACTGTGTCATAACCTACATGGCAAATGGATCCCAAGGTGAATACATATATGTATAGGTGTAAAGCAAACACGTCTTGCACACCTAGAACAAACAAAACATTATAATCAAATTTGCTGTGACAAAACATAAAAATTAAATTTAAAAAAACGAACAAGATGTAATGAGGCATGCAATTATAGGGGTTCTTCCTGGCTCATTCCATTCTAACTTACAACCTTGGAACACAGCTTCCAGGAAGGCTCTGTTCACCTAGTAACCAGATTTGAGAATGGAGAAATCCTGCAGCATTTTGGCCTTCCTGCAACAGCAGTTTTAAACCAAGTGCTAATGGTCAGTTAAAAGTCACCTTCATTGCAGGCCTGTAAATGACACCGGCCCTCAAAAAAAATTCTGGGGTCAAAAATCGACCAAAAAATTCAAAAGAGGGCAACCTTTCAAGAAGAGAATTTCAAGAGGCATACTTTACACACATTTTGTCTTGTCTTTCTTTTCTTTTTTTTCCTTTAACCAAAAAAAGGTCATGGAAAAATGCTGAACATCAGAAATTAATAAAGACATGCAAACCCAATCTATCAAAACGTTCGCCTCACAACAGTCAGAATGATCATCAGCAAAACAGTCCACAAACAATAAATGCTGAAGGGGTTTTAGAGGACTGTGGACCCTCTAGCTGCTGGTGGGGTGTAAACTGGTAACAGCCAGTAGTTAGAACAGAATGAACGTGCGTTTCAAGGTAAAAATTGAGCTACCATATGAACTGGTAAGCCCACTACTGGGCCTAGCCCCTGAGAAGACCAGAATCCAAAAGACACCGGCTGGCAATCCTACACTGCAGTAATATTTACCACAGCCAACACTTGGAAGCAACCAAAATAGCCATCAATAGATGAACGCACCAGAAGTACTGCTCCATGTACACAATGGAATAGTAGACATGGAAAAGCATGACACAGCGCTGTTTGTACCACCATAGAAGGACCGAGATATAATCACACCACTGGAAGTAAGAAAGGAACTGAAAGAAAGATATCTTATGATATCACTTACAGGTGTGACCTAAAAAATGATACCCATGAACTTATTTCCAAGAAAAGGACACTCATGGATTAAGAAATCAAAATTATGTTTAACCAAATGGAAAGGTGGGAGGAATGGATACATTAGGGGATGGGGGTGACAGACCTAAACTAATATATATGAAACATATAATCACCAAAGGCCTATGGAATACCAGGAGAGGTCCCCTCAACACTCTGTAATAACGTCCATGGGAAAGGATCCAAAGACGAATACATAGATACATAGACATAATGAACCAGATTCTGTACACCTAGAACATACACAACATTATTATCAAATTGGCTCTGATAAAAAATAAACATAAAATTTAAAAAACAAACAAGAAGTAAGGAGATATAAACTGTTGGGGGTTTGCCTTCGCACATTCCCCTCTAATTTACAGCCTACTAAAACGATTTCCAGGAAGGCTCTGTTGCCCAACTACCCTCAGATTTTTTTTTTTTTAAAGGATTTTTCTTTTTTATTTATTTATTTATTTATTTATTTATTTATTTATTTTTGGCTGTGTTGGGTCTTCGGTTCGTGCGAGGGCTTTCTCCAGTTGCGGCAAGCGGGGGCCACTCTTCATCGCGGTGCGGGGACCGCTCTTCATCGCGGTGCGCGGGCCTCTCCCCATCGCGGCCCCTCCCGCTGCGGGGCACAGGCTCCAGACGCGCAGGCTCAGCAATTGTGGCTCACGGGCCCAGCTGCTCCGTGGCATGTGGGATCTTCCCAGACCAGGGCTCGAACCCGTGTCCCCTGCATTAGCAGGCAGATTCTCAACCACTGCGCCACCAGGGAAGCCCTCAGATTTTTTTTTAAACATCTTTATTGAAGTATAATTGCTTCACAATGGTGTGTTAGTTTCTGCTTTATAACAAAGTGAATCAGCTACAGATATACACACGTTCCCATATCTCCTCCCTCCCGCATCTCCCTCCCTCCAACCCTCCCAATCCCACCCACCCAGGCAGTCACAAAGCACAGTGCTGATCTCCCTGTGCTATGCGGCTGCTTCCCACTAGCTCTCTATTTTACATTTGGTAGTGTGTACATGTCCATGACACTCTCTCATCCTGTCAAGCAGAAATTTTGCCGCCTTGTGGCCCTTTCCCACAAGAGCGGCTTTAAACCACAGCTAACGGTCACTTAATATTCACAAGGACTCAGGGCTGTAAAGGACCCCTGCCCTCAAAAAAATTTTCCGAGATAGGGGATGGCCAAAAAAAAACTCAAAAGAGAGCAAAGTTTTCAAGGAGATCGTATGAGAGGTAAGTTTTACACACTCTTTTTTTTTAAAAAAGGAAAATGGATAAAAGGTCAACATCAGGAATTATTACACTCATGCAAATCTAATCTACGAAAAGGTTTCGACACCCACTGTCGAATGACCATCAGCAAAATGTCTACAAACAATAAATGCTGAAGAGGTTTTAGAGAACTCTGTACCCTCTAGCTGCTTGTGGGATGTAAAGTGGTAAGAGCCAATAATGAGAACAGAAAGGAACTGCGTTTCAAAGTAAAGACTGAGGTACCATTCAATCCAGAAGGCCCACCGCTGGGCCTTTCACCTGAAAAGACCAGAGTCGAGGAGACACAGGCTGGCAAAGGTGCACTGACGCAGTATTCACAAAAGCCAAGACGTGGAAGCAACCAAAATGTCCATCAACAGAGGAACGGACAGAGAAGAAGTGGTCCATGTACACAGTGGAATATTAGCCATGGAAAACAATGACACACTGCTCTTTGCAGCACCATAGATGATCCTGGAGATAATCACGGAATATGAGGTCAGTCGGAACGCAAAACACAAATATCTTATGATATCATTTGTAGGTGTTATCTAACAACTGACACAAATGAACTTATTTCCACAGAGAAAGACACTCACAGACTTAGAAGACAACTATGATTATCTAAAAGGAAAGGTGGGAGCAATGGACAAATGAAGATTAGGGTTGCCATACGTATACCAATACATATTAAATACATATATCAAAAAGACCGACCATATACCAAGGGAGGTCTACTGAACACTGTGTATTAATTTACATGGGAAGATGATCTGTACATGAATAGAGATAGATGATGTACAAATGAACCAGTTTGTGTACTTCTAGAACAAATAATATTCTAATCATTAACCTGATTAAGAAAATTAAATTATAACAATGAAGACGATGTACTGAGACATAAACTTAGGGGGTTTTTTCCTGGCACATTCCATTCTAATTGACAACCTAGGAACACAACTTCCAGGAAAGCTCTGCTGCCCCAGTGACCAGATTTAGGAATGGAGAGACGCTGCCGCCGTAGGGCCGATTCCCACAACAGCAGCTTTCAAACCAGCGCTAATGGTCACTAAAGATGAACAACACTTGCAAGCCTGTAAGTGACACACGCCCTCAAAAAAAATCCTGGGGTCGAAAATCGACCGAAAAATACAAAAGAGGGCAAGGTTTCAAGAAGACAATTTCAAGAGGTATATTTTACAAGCACCTTATTTTTCTTTTTAACAACAACAACAGCAAAAAGGCGTGGAAAAATGCTCATCATTAGCTCATCATAAAAGACATGCAAATCCAATCTACAAAAACGTATCAGCTCACACCGGTCAGAATGACCATCAGCAAAATTCTGCAAACAGTAAATGCTGAAGGGGCTGTGGAGAAATGCGTACCCTCATCTCTAAGTGAGGCTAAACTGGTAAGAGACACTAATGAAAACGGAATGGAGGTGCCTTTAACAGATCCACATTGAGGCACCATAGGATTCAGCAGGCACACTCCTGGGCCTCTGACCTAGGAAGACAGAATTCGACAGACACAGGCAGGCAAAACTGCAGTGCAGCAGTATTACAATAGCCAAGACGTGGAAGCTACCAAAAAGTCCATCAAAAGATGAATGGAAAAGAAGAACTGGTACACGTACAGATGGAATATTAGCCAAGGAAAAAAATGAAACAGTGCCGTTTGCAGCACCATAGATGAGTCTAGAGGTAATCACAACTTGAAGTAAGGCAGAAAGCGAAGGACACATATCCTGTGATATCACATAATGGGGTTACCTAAAAATGGATACCAATGAAGATTTTTCACAGAGCAAGGCAATCAAAGATTCGATCAACAAACGTATGGTTAACCAAATGGAAAGGTGTGAGGATGGAATAAATTCGGATACTGCGGTAAACAGGGAGATACCAACACGTGTGAAATATATAAGCACCAAAGACCTACGGAATACCAAGAGAAGACGGCTCAACAGTGTGTCATAACCCACATGGGAAATGGATCCGAAGATGAACAGATATATGTATATGTGTAAAAGAACCCCATCTTACACACTTAGAACACACAAAACATTGTAATCAAATTTGCTGTGATAACAAATAAAAATTAAATTAAGAAAACCAACAAGAAGGAATGAGACATAAACTTATGGGGGTTTTTCCTGGCACATTCCATTCTAATTTACGAGTTGGAACATTACACCCAGGAAGGCTCTTTGGCCCTAGTTAACCGGATCTGGGGATGGAGAAATGCCGCAGCCTTGTGACCGTCTCCTGCAAAAGCAGCTTTAAACACCGTGCTAAGGGTCACTTGATATTCACAAGAACTGCAGCTCAGTGAATGACACCTGCCCTCAAAAAAATATCCTGGATTCGAATATCGACGAAAAAATTCAAAAGAGGGCAACCTTTCAAGAAGACAATTTCAAGAGGCATATTTAACTCACATTTTTTCTTTTCTTTCTTTTTTATTTTTGTTTAACCAAAAAGGCCCTGGAGAAAGCTCAACATCAGGAATTAATAAAGACATGCAAATGCAATCTACAAAAACTTTTACCTGACAACAGTCAGAATGATCATCAGCAAAAAATCTCTAAACAATAAATGGTCAAGGGGTTTTAGAGACCTGTGTACCCTCTAGCTGCTGGTGGGATGTCCAAAGGTAACAGCCAGTAATGAGAACAGAAAGGAGGTGCATTTAAAGGTAAAAATTGGGCTACCATATGATCTGGTAGGCCCACTACTGGGCCTATCACCCGAGAAGACCAGAATCAAAAAGACACAGGCTGACACTCTTACACTGCAGCACTATGTACCCTAGCCAAGACTTGGAACAACCAAAATATCCATCAACAGATGAATGCACAAAGAAGAAGTGGTCCACGTACACAATGGAATATTACTCCGATAGAAAATATAAACTAAATACAAAAAGCAAACATAAGTAAGGAGACATAAGCTTTGGGGGTTTATCCGGGCACATTCCACTCTAATGTACAACCAAGGAACACTACTTCCAGAAAGGTACGGTTTCCCTAGCAACCAGAGTGGGGAATGAAGAAATGCTGCGGCCCTGTGGCCGTTTGCCGCAACAGCAGTGTGAAAGCCTGTGCTAAAGGACACTTCATATTCACAAGGACTGCAGGGCTATAAATGACACCTGCCAACAAACTGTGCTGAGGGAGGTAATGGCCAAAAGAATTCAAAATATGGCACATACTTCAAGAAACCATTTGAATAGGTAAGCTGTACTCACTCTTTAAAAAGCAAAAAAAAAAAAAAAAAAAAAGTACATGGCTATAAGCTCCATATAAGGAATTACAAGACATATGCAAATCCAGCCACAAAAAGGTATCAGCTCACACCGGTCAGAATGACCATCAGCAAAAAAATACAAACAATAAATGCTGAAGAGGTTGTGAAGAAATGCATACCCTCGACTGTAAGTGGCTCGTAAACTGGTAAGTGCCACGAAGGAAAACAGAAGGGAGCTGCCTTTAAAAGGTAAACATTGAGATACCATATGATCCCGCAGGCCCACTCCTTGGCCTATAACCTAGGAAGACAGAAATGGAAAGGCACAGGCACGCAAAACTGCACTGCAGCAGTATTACAATAGCCAAGGCACGGAAACAACCAAAAAGTCCATCAAGAGCCGAATGGACAAAGAAGAACCGGTACGTGTACAGATGGAATATTAGCCACGGAAAAAAAAATGAAACAATGCACTTTGCAGAACCATAGATGACTCTGGAGGTCATCACACAACTTGAAGTAAGTCAGAAAGCGAAATACACACATCCTAGGATATCAATTATAGGTGTTACCTAAAAAGTGATACCAATGAAGATATTTCCACAGAGAAAGGCAATCACAGATTTATTCAACAAACATATGGTTAACCCATTGGAAATCTGTCAAGATTGGATACATTAGGATATCGGGGTTAACAGAGATATACAAACACACGTGAAATATATAATCACCAAAGACCTACGGAATTCCAAAAGAAGACTACTCAACACTGTGTCATAACCTACATGGCAAATGGATCCCAAGGTGAATACATATATGTATAGGTGTAAAGCAAACACGTCTTGCACACCTAGAACAAACAAAACATTATAATCAAATTTGCTGTGACAAAACATAAAAATTAAATTTAAAAAAACGAACAAGATGTAATGAGGCATGCAATTATAGGGGTTCTTCCTGGCTCATTCCATTCTAACTTACAACCTTGGAACACAGCTTCCAGGAAGGCTCTGTTCACCTAGTAACCAGATTTGAGAATGGAGAAATCCTGCAGCATTTTGGCCTTCCTGCAACAGCAGTTTTAAACCAAGTGCTAATGGTCAGTTAAAAGTCACCTTCATTGCAGGCCTGTAAATGACACCGGCCCTCAAAAAAAATTCTGGGGTCAAAAATCGACCAAAAAATTCAAAAGAGGGCAACCTTTCAAGAAGAGAATTTCAAGAGGCATACTTTACACACATTTTGTCTTCTCTTTCTTTTCTTTTTTTTCCTTTAACCAAAAAAAGGTCATGGAAAAATGCTGAACATCAGAAATTAATAAAGACATGCAAACCCAATCTATCAAAACGTTCGCCTCACAACAGTCAGAATGATCATCAGCAAAACAGTCCACAAACAATAAATGCTGAAGGGGTTTTAGAGGACTGTGGACCCTCTAGCTGCTGGTGGGGTGTAAACTGGTAACAGCCAGTAGTTAGAACAGAATGAACGTGCGTTTCAAGGTAAAAATTGAGCTACCATATGAACTGGTAAGCCCACTACTGGGCCTAGCCCCTGAGAAGACCAGAATCCAAAAGACACCGGCTGGCAATCCTACACTGCAGTAATATTTACCACAGCCAACACTTGGAAGCAACCAAAATAGCCATCAATAGATGAACGCACCAGAAGTACTGCTCCATGTACACAATGGAATAGTAGACATGGAAAAGCATGACACAGCGCTGTTTGTACCACCATAGAAGGACCGAGATATAATCACACCACTGGAAGTAAGAAAGGAACTGAAAGAAAGATATCTTATGATATCACTTACAGGTGTGACCTAAAAAATGATACCCATGAACTTATTTCCAAGAAAAGGACACTCATGGATTAAGAAATCAAAATTATGTTTAACCAAATGGAAAGGTGGGAGGAATGGATACATTAGGGGATGGGGGTGACAGACCTAAACTAATATATATGAAACATATAATCACCAAAGGCCTATGGAATACCAGGAGAGGTCCCCTCAACACTCTGTAATAACGTCCATGGGAAAGGATCCAAAGACGAATACATAGATACATAGACATAATGAACCAGATTCTGTACACCTAGAACATACACAACATTATTATCAAATTGGCTCTGATAAAAAATAAACATAAAATTTAAAAAACAAACAAGAAGTAAGGAGATATAAACTGTTGGGGGTTTGCCTTCGCACATTCCCCTCTAATTTACAGCCTACTAAAACGATTTCCAGGAAGGCTCTGTTGCCCAACTACCCTCAGATTTTTTTTTTTTTAAAGGATTTTTCTTTTTTATTTATTTATTTATTTATTTATTTATTTATTTATTTTTGGCTGTGTTGGGTCTTCGGTTCGTGCGAGGGCTTTCTCCAGTTGCGGCAAGCGGGGGCCACTCTTCATCGCGGTGCGGGGACCGCTCTTCATCGCGGTGCGCGGGCCTCTCCCCATCGCGGCCCCTCCCGCTGCGGGGCACAGGCTCCAGACGCGCAGGCTCAGCAATTGTGGCTCACGGGCCCAGCTGCTCCGTGGCATGTGGGATCTTCCCAGACCAGGGCTCGAACCCGTGTCCCCTGCATTAGCAGGCAGATTCTCAACCACTGCGCCACCAGGGAAGCCCTCAGATTTTTTTTTAAACATCTTTATTGAAGTATAATTGCTTCACAATGGTGTGTTAGTTTCTGCTTTATAACAAAGTGAATCAGCTACAGATATACACACGTTCCCATATCTCCTCCCTCCCGCATCTCCCTCCCTCCAACCCTCCCAATCCCACCCACCCAGGCAGTCACAAAGCACAGTGCTGATCTCCCTGTGCTATGCGGCTGCTTCCCACTAGCTCTCTATTTTACATTTGGTAGTGTGTACATGTCCATGACACTCTCTCATCCTGTCAAGCAGAAATTTTGCCGCCTTGTGGCCCTTTCCCACAAGAGCGGCTTTAAACCACAGCTAACGGTCACTTAATATTCACAAGGACTCAGGGCTGTAAAGGACCCCTGCCCTCAAAAAAATTTTCCGAGATAGGGGATGGCCAAAAAAAAACTCAAAAGAGAGCAAAGTTTTCAAGGAGATCGTATGAGAGGTAAGTTTTACACACTCTTTTTTTTTAAAAAAGGAAAATGGATAAAAGGTCAACATCAGGAATTATTACACTCATGCAAATCTAATCTACGAAAAGGTTTCGACACCCACTGTCGAATGACCATCAGCAAAATGTCTACAAACAATAAATGCTGAAGAGGTTTTAGAGAACTCTGTACCCTCTAGCTGCTTGTGGGATGTAAAGTGGTAAGAGCCAATAATGAGAACAGAAAGGAACTGCGTTTCAAAGTAAAGACTGAGGTACCATTCAATCCAGAAGGCCCACCGCTGGGCCTTTCACCTGAAAAGACCAGAGTCGAGGAGACACAGGCTGGCAAAGGTGCACTGACGCAGTATTCACAAAAGCCAAGACGTGGAAGCAACCAAAATGTCCATCAACAGAGGAACGGACAGAGAAGAAGTGGTCCATGTACACAGTGGAATATTAGCCATGGAAAACAATGACACACTGCTCTTTGCAGCACCATAGATGATCCTGGAGATAATCACGGAATATGAGGTCAGTCGGAACGCAAAAGACAAATATCTTATGATATCATTTGTAGGTGTTATCTAACAACTGACACAAATGAACTTATTTCCACAGAGAAAGACACTCACAGACTTAGAAGACAACTATGATTATCTAAAAGGAAAGGTGGGAGCAATGGACAAATGAAGATTAGGGTTGCCATACGTATACCAATACATATTAAATACATATATCAAAAAGACCGACCATATACCAAGGGAGGTCTACTGAACACTGTGTATTAATTTACATGGGAAGATGATCTGTACATGAATAGAGATAGATGATGTACAAATGAACCAGTTTGTGTACTTCTAGAACAAATAATATTCTAATCATTAACCTGATTAAGAAAATTAAATTATAACAATGAAGACGATGTACTGAGACATAAACTTAGGGGGTTTTTTCCTGGCACATTCCATTCTAATTGACAACCTAGGAACACAACTTCCAGGAAAGCTCTGCTGCCCCAGTGACCAGATTTAGGAATGGAGAGACGCTGCCGCCGTAGGGCCGATTCCCACAACAGCAGCTTTCAAACCAGCGCTAATGGTCACTAAAGATGAACAACACTTGCAAGCCTGTAAGTGACACACGCCCTCAAAAAAAATCCTGGGGTCGAAAATCGACCGAAAAATACAAAAGAGGGCAAGGTTTCAAGAAGACAATTTCAAGAGGTATATTTTACAAGCACCTTATTTTTCTTTTTAACAACAACAACAGCAAAAAGGCGTGGAAAAATGCTCATCATTAGCTCATCATAAAAGACATGCAAATCCAATCTACAAAAACGTATCAGCTCACACCGGTCAGAATGACCATCAGCAAAATTCTGCAAACAGTAAATGCTGAAGGGGCTGTGGAGAAATGCGTACCCTCATCTCTAAGTGAGGCTAAACTGGTAAGAGACACTAATGAAAACGGAATGGAGGTGCCTTTAACAGATCCACATTGAGGCACCATAGGATTCAGCAGGCACACTCCTGGGCCTCTGACCTAGGAAGACAGAATTCGACAGACACAGGCAGGCAAAACTGCAGTGCAGCAGTATTACAATAGCCAAGACGTGGAAGCTACCAAAAAGTCCATCAAAAGATGAATGGAAAAGAAGAACTGGTACACGTACAGATGGAATATTAGCCAAGGAAAAAAATGAAACAGTGCCGTTTGCAGCACCATAGATGAGTCTAGAGGTAATCACAACTTGAAGTAAGGCAGAAAGCGAAGGACACATATCCTGTGATATCACATAATGGGGTTACCTAAAAATGGATACCAATGAAGATTTTTCACAGAGCAAGGCAATCAAAGATTCGATCAACAAACGTATGGTTAACCAAATGGAAAGGTGTGAGGATGGAATAAATTCGGATACTGCGGTAAACAGGGAGATACCAACACGTGTGAAATATATAAGCACCAAAGACCTACGGAATACCAAGAGAAGACGGCTCAACAGTGTGTCATAACCCACATGGGAAATGGATCCGAAGATGAACAGATATATGTATATGTGTAAAAGAACCCCATCTTACACACTTAGAACACACAAAACATTGTAATCAAATTTGCTGTGATAACAAATAAAAATTAAATTAAGAAAACCAACAAGAAGGAATGAGACATAAACTTATGGGGGTTTTTCCTGGCACATTCCATTCTAATTTACGAGTTGGAACATTACACCCAGGAAGGCTCTTTGGCCCTAGTTAACCGGATCTGGGGATGGAGAAATGCCGCAGCCTTGTGACCGTCTCCTGCAAAAGCAGCTTTAAACACCGTGCTAAGGGTCACTTGATATTCACAAGAACTGCAGCTCAGTGAATGACACCTGCCCTCAAAAAAATATCCTGGATTCGAATATCGACGAAAAAATTCAAAAGAGGGCAACCTTTCAAGAAGACAATTTCAAGAGGCATATTTAACTCACATTTTTTCTTTTCTTTCTTTTTTATTTTTGTTTAACCAAAAAGGCCCTGGAGAAAGCTCAACGTCAGGAATTAATAAAGACATGCAAATGCAATCTACAAAAACTTTTACCTGACAACAGTCAGAATGATCATCAGCAAAAAATCTCTAAACAATAAATGGTCAAGGGGTTTTAGAGACCTGTGTACCCTCTAGCTGCTGGTGGGATGTCCAAAGGTAACAGCCAGTAATGAGAACAGAAAGGAGGTGCATTTAAAGGTAAAAATTGGGCTACCATATGATCTGGTAGGCCCACTACTGGGCCTATCACCCGAGAAGACCAGAATCAAAAAGACACAGGCTGACACTCTTACACTGCAGCACTATGTACCCTAGCCAAGACTTGGAACAACCAAAATATCCATCAACAGATGAATGCACAAAGAAGAAGTGGTCCACGTACACAATGGAATATTACTCCGATAGAAAATATAAACTAAATACAAAAAGCAAACATAAGTAAGGAGACATAAGCTTTGGGGGTTTATCCGGGCACATTCCACTCTAATGTACAACCAAGGAACACTACTTCCAGAAAGGTACGGTTTCCCTAGCAACCAGAGTGGGGAATGAAGAAATGCTGCGGCCCTGTGGCCGTTTGCCGCAACAGCAGTGTGAAAGCCTGTGCTAAAGGACACTTCATATTCACAAGGACTGCAGGGCTATAAATGACACCTGCCAACAAACTGTGCTGAGGGAGGTAATGGCCAAAAAAATTCAAAATATGGCACATACTTCAAGAAACCATTTGAATAGGTAAGCTGTACTCACTCTTTAAAAAGCAAAAAAAAAAAAAAAAAGTACATGGCTATAAGCTCCATATAAGGAATTACAAGACATATGCAAATCCAGCCACAAAAAGGTATCAGCTCACACCGGTCAGAATGACCATCAGCAAAAAAATACAAACAATCAATGCTGAAGAGGTTGTGAAGAAATGCATACCCTCGACTGTAAGTGGCTCGTAAACTGGTAAGTGCCACGAAGGAAAACAGAAGGGAGCTGCCTTTAAAAGGTAAACATTGAGATACCATATGATCCCGCAGGCCCACTCCTTGGCCTATAACCTAGGAAGACAGAAATGGAAAGGCACAGGCACGCAAAACTGCACTGCAGCAGTATTACAATAGCCAAGGCACGGAAACAACCAAAAAGTCCATCAAGAGCCGAATGGACAAAGAAGAACCGGTACGTGTACAGATGGAATATTAGCCACGGAAAAAAAAATGAAACAATGCACTTTGCAGAACCATAGATGACTCTGGAGGTCATCACACAACTTGAAGTAAGTCAGAAAGCGAAATACACACATCCTAGGATATCAATTATAGGTGTTACCTAAAAAGTGATACCAATGAAGATATTTCCACAGAGAAAGGCAATCACAGATTTATTCAACAAACATATGGTTAACCCATTGGAAATCTGTCAAGATTGGATACATTAGGATATCGGGGTTAACAGAGATATACAAACACACGTGAAATATATAATCACCAAAGACCTACGGAATTCCAAAAGAAGACTACTCAACACTGTGTCATAACCTACATGGCAAATGGATCCCAAGGTGAATACATATATGTATAGGTGTAAAGCAAACACGTCTTGCACACCTAGAACAAACAAAACATTATAATCAAATTTGCTGTGACAAAACATAAAAATTAAATTTAAAAAAACGAACAAGATGTAATGAGGCATGCAATTATAGGGGTTCTTCCTGGCTCATTCCATTCTAACTTACAACCTTGGAACACAGCTTCCAGGAAGGCTCTGTTCACCTAGTAACCAGATTTGAGAATGGAGAAATCCTGCAGCATTTTGGCCTTCCTGCAACAGCAGTTTTAAACCAAGTGCTAATGGTCAGTTAAAAGTCACCTTCATTGCAGGCCTGTAAATGACACCGGCCCTCAAAAAAAATTCTGGGGTCAAAAATCGACCAAAAAATTCAAAAGAGGGCAACCTTTCAAGAAGAGAATTTCAAGAGGCATACTTTACACACATTTTGTCTTCTCTTTCTTTTCTTTTTTTTCCTTTAACCAAAAAAAGGTCATGGAAAAATGCTGAACATCAGAAATTAATAAAGACATGCAAACCCAATCTATCAAAACGTTCGCCTCACAACAGTCAGAATGATCATCAGCAAAACAGTCCACAAACAATAAATGCTGAAGGGGTTTTAGAGGACTGTGGACCCTCTAGCTGCTGGTGGGGTGTAAACTGGTAACAGCCAGTAGTTAGAACAGAATGAACGTGCGTTTCAAGGTAAAAATTGAGCTACCATATGAACTGGTAAGCCCACTACTGGGCCTAGCCCCTGAGAAGACCAGAATCCAAAAGACACCGGCTGGCAATCCTACACTGCAGTAATATTTACCACAGCCAACACTTGGAAGCAACCAAAATAGCCATCAATAGATGAACGCACCAGAAGTACTGCTCCATGTACACAATGGAATAGTAGACATGGAAAAGCATGACACAGCGCTGTTTGTACCACCATAGAAGGACCGAGATATAATCACACCACTGGAAGTAAGAAAGGAACTGAAAGAAAGATATCTTATGATATCACTTACAGGTGTGACCTAAAAAATGATACCCATGAACTTATTTCCAAGAAAAGGACACTCATGGATTAAGAAATCAAAATTATGTTTAACCAAATGGAAAGGTGGGAGGAATGGATACATTAGGGGATGGGGGTGACAGACCTAAACTAATATATATGAAACATATAATCACCAAAGGCCTATGGAATACCAGGAGAGGTCCCCTCAACACTCTGTAATAACGTCCATGGGAAAGGATCCAAAGACGAATACATAGATACATAGACATAATGAACCAGATTCTGTACACCTAGAACATACACAACATTATTATCAAATTGGCTCTGATAAAAAATAAACATAAAATTTAAAAAACAAACAAGAAGTAAGGAGATATAAACTGTTGGGGGTTTGCCTTCGCACATTCCCCTCTAATTTACAGCCTACTAAAACGATTTCCAGGAAGGCTCTGTTGCCCAACTACCCTCAGATTTTTTTTTTTTTTTAAAGGATTTTTCTTTTTTATTTATTTATTTATTTATTTATTTATTTATTTATTTATTTATTTTTGGCTGTGTTGGGTCTTCGGTTCGTGCGAGGGCTTTCTCCAGTTGCGGCAAGCGGGGGCCACTCTTCATCGCGGTGCGGGGACCGCTCTTCATCGCGGTGCGCGGGCCTCTCCCCATCGCGGCCCCTCCCGCTGCGGGGCACAGGCTCCAGACGCGCAGGCTCAGCAATTGTGGCTCACGGGCCCAGCTGCTCCGTGGCATGTGGGATCTTCCCAGACCAGGGCTCGAACCCGTGTCCCCTGCATTAGCAGGCAGATTCTCAACCACTGCGCCACCAGGGAAGCCCTCAGATTTTTTTTTAAACATCTTTATTGAAGTATAATTGCTTCACAATGGTGTGTTAGTTTCTGCTTTATAACAAAGTGAATCAGCTACAGATACACACACGTTCCCATATCTCCTCCCTCCCGCATCTCCCTCCCTCCAACCCTCCCAATCCCACCCACCCAGGCAGTCACAAAGCACAGTGCTGATCTCCCTGTGCTATGCGGCTGCTTCCCACTAGCTCTCTATTTTACATTTGGTAGTGTGTACATGTCCATGACACTCTCTCATCCTGTCAAGCAGAAATTTTGCCGCCTTGTGGCCCTTTCCCACAAGAGCGGCTTTAAACCACAGCTAACGGTCACTTAATATTCACAAGGACTCAGGGCTGTAAAGGACCCCTGCCCTCAAAAAAATGTTCCGAGGTAGGGGATGGCCAAAAAAAAACTCAAAAGAGAGCAAAGTTTTCAAGGAGATCGTATGAGAGGTAAGTTTTACACACTCTTTTTTTTTAAAAAAGGAAAATGGATAAAAGGTCAACATCAGGAATTATTACACTCATGCAAATCTAATCTACGAAAAGGTTTCGACACCCACTGTCGAATGACCATCAGCAAAATGTCTACAAACAATAAATGCTGAAGAGGTTTTAGAGAACTCTGTACCCTCTAGCTGCTTGTGGGATGTAAAGTGGTAAGAGCCAATAATGAGAACAGAAAGGAACTGCGTTTCAAAGTAAAGACTGAGGTACCATTCAATCCAGAAGGCCCACCGCTGGGCCTTTCACCTGAAAAGACCAGAGTCGAGGAGACACAGGCTGGCAAAGGTGCACTGACGCAGTATTCACAAAAGCCAAGACGTGGAAGCAACCAAAATGTCCATCAACAGAGGAACGGACAGAGAAGAAGTGGTCCATGTACACAGTGGAATATTAGCCGTGGAAAACAATGACACACTGCTCTTTGCAGCACCATAGATGATCCTGGAGATAATCACGGAAAATGAGGTCAGTCGGAACACAAAAGACAAATATCTTATGATATCATTTGTAGGTGTTATCTAACAACTGACACAAATGAACTTATTTCCACAGAGAAAGACACTCACAGACTTAGAAGACAACTATGGTTATCTAAAAGGAAAGGTGGGAGCAATGGACAAATGAAGATTAGGGTTGCCATACGTATACCAATACATATTAAATACATATATCAAAAAGACCGACCATATACCAAGGGAGGTCTACTGAACACTGTGTATTAATTTACATGGGAAGATGATCTGTACATGAATAGAGATAGATGATGTACAAATGAACCAGTTTGTGTACTTCTAGAACAAATAATATTCTAATCATTAACCTGATTAAGAAAATTAAATTATAACAATGAAGACGATGTACTGAGACATAAACTTAGGGGGTTTTTTCCTGGCACATTCCATTCTAATTGACAACCTAGGAACACGACTTCCAGGAAAGCTCTGCTGCCCCAGTGACCAGATTTAGGAATGGAGAGATGCTGCCGCCGTAGGGCCGATTCCCACAACAGCAGCTTTCAAACCAGCGCTAATGGTCACTAAAGATGAACAACACTTGCAAGCCTGTAAGTGACACACGCCCTCAAAAAAAATCCTGGGGTCGAAAATCGACCGAAAAATACAAAAGAGGGCAAGGTTTCAAGAAGACAATTTCAAGAGGTATATTTTACAAGCACCTTATTTTTCTTTTTAACAACAACAACAGCAAAAAGGCGTGGAAAAATGCTCATCATTAGCTCATCATAAAAGACATGCAAATCCAATCTACAAAAACGTATCAGCTCACACCGGTCAGAATGACCATCAGCAAAATTCTGCAAACAGTAAATGCTGAAGGGGCTGTGGAGAAATGCGTACCCTCATCTCTAAGTGAGGCTAAACTGGTAAGAGACACTAATGAAAACGGAATGGAGGTGCCTTTAACAGATCCACATTGAGGCACCATAGGATTCAGCAGGCACACTCCTGGGCCTCTGACCTAGGAAGACAGAATTCGACAGACACAGGCAGGCAAAACTGCAGTGCAGCAGTATTACAATAGCCAAGACGTGGAAGCTACCAAAAAGTCCATCAAAAGATGAATGGAAAAGAAGAACTGGTACACGTACAGATGGAATATTAGCCAAGGAAAAAAATGAAACAGTGCCGTTTGCAGCACCATAGATGAGTCTAGAGGTAATCACAACTTGAAGTAAGGCAGAAAGCGAAGGACACATATCCTGTGATATCACATAATGGGGTTACCTAAAAATGGATACCAATGAAGATTTTTCACAGAGCAAGGCAATCAAAGATTCGATCAACAAACGTATGGTTAACCAAATGGAAAGGTGTGAGGATGGAATAAATTCGGATACTGCGGTAAACAGGGAGATACCAACACGTGTGAAATATATAAGCACCAAAGACCTACGGAATACCAAGAGAAGACGGCTCAACAGTGTGTCATAACCCACATGGGAAATGGATCCGAAGATGAACAGATATATGTATATGTGTAAAAGAACCCCATCTTACACACTTAGAACACACAAAACATTGTAATCAAATTTGCTGTGATAACAAATAAAAATTAAATTAAGAAAACCAACAAGAAGGAATGAGACATAAACTTATGGGGGTTTTTCCTGGCACATTCCATTCTAATTTACGAGTTGGAACATTACACCCAGGAAGGCTCTTTGGCCCTAGTTAACCAGATCTGGGGATGGAGAAATGCCGCAGCCTTGTGACCGTCTCCTGCAAAAGCAGCTTTAAACACCGTGCTAAGGGTCACTTGATATTCACAAGAACTGCAGCTCAGTGAATGACACCTGCCCTCAAAAAAATATCCTGGATTCGAATATCGACGAAAAAATTCAAAAGAGGGCAACCTTTCAAGAAGACAATTTCAAGAGGCATATTTAACTCACATTTTTTCTTTTCTTTCTTTTTTATTTTTGTTTAACCAAAAAGGCCCTGGAAAAAGCTCAACATCAGGAATTAATAAAGACATGCAAATGCAATCTACAAAAACTTTTACCTGACAACAGTCAGAATGATCATCAGCAAAAAATCTCTAAACAATAAATGGTCAAGGGGTTTTAGAGACCTGTGTACCCTCTAGCTGCTGGTGGGATGTCCAAAGGTAACAGCCAGTAATGAGAACAGAAAGGAGGTGCATTTAAAGGTAAAAATTGGGCTACCATATGATCTGGTAGGCCCACTACTGGGCCTATCACCCGAGAAGACCAGAATCAAAAAGACACAGGCTGACACTCTTACACTGCAGCACTATGTACCCTAGCCAAGACTTGGAACAACCAAAATGTCCATCAACAGATGAATGCACAAAGAAGAAGTGGTCCACGTACACAATGGAATATTACTCCGATAGAAAATATAAACTAAATACAAAAAGCAAACATAAGTAAGGAGACATAGGCTTTGGGGGTTTATCCGGGCACATTCCACTCTAATGTACAAACAAGGAACACTACTTCCAGGAAGGTATGGTTTCCCTAGTAACCAGAGTGGGGAATGTAGAAATGCTGCGGCCCTGTGGCCGTTTGCCGCAACAGCAGTTTGAAAGCCTGTGCTAAAGGACACTTCATATTCACAAGGACTGCAGGGCTATAAATGACACCTGCCAACAAACTGTGCTGAGGGAGGTAATGGCCAAAAGAATTCAAAATATGGCACATACTTCAAGAAACCATTTGAATAGGTAAGCTGTGCTCACTCTTTAAAAAGCAAAAAAAAAGTACATGGCTATAAGCTCCATATAAGGAATTACAAGACATATGCAAATCCAGCCACAAAAAGGTATCAGCTCACAGTAGTCAGAATGACCATCAGCAAAAAAATACAAACAAAAATGGTGAAGTGGTTTTGAAGAAATGTATACGCTCAACTTTAAGTGGCTTTTTAACTGGTAAGTGCCCCTAATGAAAACAGAACGGAGCTGCCTTTTAACAGTAAACATCGAGATACCATATGAACCTGAAGGCACACTCCTAGGCCTGTAACCTCGGAAGACAGAAATGGATATACACAGGGCGGCAAAACTGCACTGCAGAAGTATTACCATAGCCACGACATGGAAACAACCAAAAAGTTCATCAAGAGACAAATGAACAAAGAGGAACTGGTACATGTACAGATGCAATATTAGCCATGGAATAAAAATGAAACAACACAGTTTGCAGGAGCAAAGAAGACTCTGGAGGTAATCACACAAGTTGAAGTAATTCAGAGGGCAAAATGCACATATCCTATGGTATCAATTATAGGTGTTACCTAAAAATTGATACCAATGAAGATATTCAACAGAGAAAATCAATCAAAGATTTATTAAAGAAACTTATGGTTAACCAGTTGGAAAGTTTTGAAGATTGGATATATTAGGATATTGGGGTTAACAGAGATATACAAACACATGTGAAATATATAATCACCAAAGACCTACAGAATTCCAAGAGAAGACTACTCAATACTGTGTCATAACCTCCCTGGTAAATGGATTCCAAGATGAATACATATATGTATAAATGTAAAACAAACACATCTTGCAGACCTGGAGCAAAAAAAAACACAATATAAACAAATTTGCTGTGATAAAAAAAATTAACTTAAAGAAACGAACAAGAAGTAATGAGGCATAAAATTATGGTAGTTCTTCCTGGCTCATTCCATTCTAACTTACAGTCTTGGAACATGGCTTCCTGAAAGGCTTTGTTGCCCTTGTAACCACATTAAAGAATGGAGAAATCCTGCAGCATTTTGACCTTCCTGCAACAACAGTTTTAAACCCAGTGCTAACGGTCAGTTAAAATTCACCTGAATTACAGGCCTGGAAATTACACCTGCACTCAAAAATAATTCTGGGGTTGAAAAGTGACCAAAAAATTTTAAACGGCCGAACTTTCAAGAACACAATTTCAAGAGGCATATTTTACACACATATTTTCTTTTCTTTGTCTTTTTTTTTCTTTAACCAAAAAAAGGGCATGGAAAAATTCTCAACATCAGAAATTAATAAAAACATGCAAATCCAATCTATAAAAACGTTCATCTCACAACTGTCAGAATGATCATCAGCAAAACAGTTCTCAAACAATACACGCTGAAGGGGTTTTAGAGAACTGTGGACCCTCTAGATGCTGGTGGGATGTAAACTGGTAACAACTAGTAATGAGAACAGAATGAACGTTCATTTCCAGGTAAAAATTGAGCTACTATATGATCTGGTAGGCCCACCTCTGGGCCTGTCACCTGAGAAGACAAGAATCAAAAAGATACAGGCTGACAATCTTACACTGCAGTAATATTTACCACAGCCAACACTTGGAAGCAACCAAAATGTCCATCAAGAGATGAATGCACCAAGAAGAACTGGTCCATGTACACAATGGAATATTAGCCATGGAAAAGCATGACACAGAGCTGTTTGCACGACCTTAGAAGGACCTAGATATAATCACAGAAACTGAAGTAAGAAAGAAATCGAAAGAAAGATATCCTATGATATCACTTACAGGTGTGACCTAAAAAATGATACCCATGAACTTATTTCCAAGAAAAGGACACTCATGGATTAAGAAATCAAAATTATGTTTAACCAAATGGAAAGGTGGGAGGAATGGGTACATTAGGGTATGGGAGTGACAGACTTAAACTAATATATATGAAACATATAATCACCAAAGGCCTATGGAATACCAGGAGAGGTCCACTAAACACTCTGTAATAACGTCCATGGGAAAGGATCCGAAGATGAATACATAGATACATAGGTATAATGAACCAGATTCTGTACACCCAGAAAAAACACATTTTATCAAATTGGCTCCGATAAAAAATAAAAATTAAATTTAAAAAACAAGAAATAAGGAGATATAAGGTGTTGGGGGTTTGACTTGGCACATTCCACTCTAATTTCCAGGCTACTGACACAATTTCCAGGAAGGCTCTGTTGCCCATGTACCCAGAGTTTTAAGTGTAGAAATCCTCCCACGTTGTGGCCGTTTCCCGCAAGAGCGTCTTTAAACCCACAGCTAACGGTTACTTAATATTCACAAGGACTCAGGGCTGTAAAGGACCGTTGCCCTCAAAAAATGTCCTGAGGGAGGGAATGGACAAAAAAACTGAAAACTGTACAAATTTTTCAACAAAATCGTATGAAAAATTAAGTTTTACTCACTATTTTAAAATTAAAAAAAGGAAAATGGCTAAAAGCTCAATATCAGGAATTATTAGACTCATGCAAATCTAATCTACAAATAGGTTTCAACACACACCAGTCGAATGATCATCAGCAACAAGTCTACAAAAAATATGCTGAAGAGGTTTTAGAGAACTGTGTACCCTCTAGCTGCTGTTGAGATGTAAAGTGGTAAGAGCCAATAATGAGAACAGAAAGGAACTGCGTTTCCAAGTAAAGACTGAGGTACCATTCAATCCAGCAGGCCCACCGCTGGGCCTATCACCTGAGAACACCAGAGTTGACAAGACACAGGCTGGCAAAACTGCACTACAGCCATATTCACAACAGCCAAGAAATGGAAGCAACCAAAATGTCCCTCAACAGATGAATGGACAAGAAATGATACATGTACACAATGGAATATTAACCATTGAAAACAGTGAAACACTGCTCTTTGCAGCACCATAAATGGGCCTAGAGATAATCGCAGAACATGAGGTAAGTTGGAAAGCAAAAGACACATATCTTATCATATCACTTCTAGGTGTTACCTAACAACTGACACAAATGAACTTATTTCCACAGAGAAGACACTCACAGACTTAGAAAACAAACTCTGGTTATCTAAAAGGAAAGGTGGGAGGAATGGATAAATTAAGATTAGGGTTACCATACCTATACCAATACATATTAAATACATATATCAAAAAGACCGATCATATACCAAAGCAGGGCTACTGAACACTCTGTATTAATTTACATGAGAAGAGATTTTTTACATGAATAGATATATATAATGTACAAATGAACCAGAGTTTGTACACTTAAAACAAATAATATTCTAATCATTACCCTGATTAGAAAAAAATACATTAAAACAACGAACAAGAAGTACTGAGACATAAACTTATGGGGTTTGTTCCTGACACATTCCATTCTAATTTACAACCTAGAAACATGACTTCCAGGAAAGATCTACTGCCCTAGTAACCAGATTTGGGAATGGAGAAACGCTGCCACCTTGTGGCCGTTTCCCACAACAGCAGCTTTAAACCCAGTGCTAATGGTCACTTAATATTAACAATAATTGCAGGCCCCTAAATGACTCCTGCCTCAAAAAAAAATCCAGAGGTCGAAAATCAACCAAAAACTTCAAAAGAGGGAAACCTTTCAGAATTCAGAACAATGATACTGACAATGATCCAGGGCCTTGGGAAAAGAATGAGGGCAAAGATTGAAAAGATGCAAGAAATGTTTAACAAACACCTAGAAGAATTAAAAAAGAAACACCTAGAAGATTTAAAGAACAAACAAACAGAGATGAAAAATACAATAACTGAAATGAAATATACACTAGATGGAATCAATAGCAGAATAACTGAGGCAGAAGAACGGATAAGTGACCTGGAGACAGAATGGTGGAATTCACTCCCATGGAACAGAAAAAAGAAAATAGAATGAAAAGAAATGAAGGCAGCCTAAGAGAACTCTGGGACTACATTAAATGCAAAAACATTCACATTATAGGGGTCCCAGAAAGAAAAGAGAGAGAGAAAGGACCCGAGAAAATATTTGAAGAGATTATTTTCAAAAACTTCCCTAACATGGGAAAGGAAATAGTCACCGAAGTCGAGGAAGTGCAGAGAGTCCTAGGCAGGATAAACCCAAGGAGAAACATGATGAGACACATAATAATCAAATTGACAAAAATTAAAGACAATGAAAAATTATTGAAAGCAACAAGGGAAAAACGACAAATAAAAGACAAGGGAACAGCTGATTTCTCAGCAGAAACTCTACAGGCCAGAAGGGACTGACACGATATATTTAAAGTGATGAAAGGGAAGAACCTACACCAAGAGTACTCTACCCGGCAAGGATCTCATTCAGATTCAACAGAGAAATCAAAAGCTTTACAGACAAGCAAAAGTTTAGAGAGCTCAGCACCACCAAACCAGCTCTACAACGAATGCTAAAAGAACTTCTCTAAGTGGGAAACACAAGAGAGGAAAAGGACCTACAAAAACAAACCGATAACAATTAAGAAAATGGTAATAGGAACATATATATCAATATTACCTTAAACGTGAATGGATTACATGCTCCAACCAAAAGATACAGGGTTGCTGAATGGATGCACTGCTGGTGGAGCAGTGGTTAAGAATCTGCCTGCCAATGCAGGAGACACAGGTTTGAGTCCTGGACCGGGAAGATCCCACATGACACAGAGCAACTAAGCCCATATGCCAGAACTACGGAGCCCGTGTGCCTACAGCCCGTGCTCTGCAACAAGAGAAGCCATCACAATAAACATGCGCACCACAATGAAGAGTAACCCACACTCTCCACAAATAGAGAAGGCCCACGCGCACCAACGAAGACCCAATGCAGCCAAAAATAAATAAAATAAATAAATTATTTTAAAAAATAGACTTAGATTTAAATAGATTTTAATAGATTTAAATAGACTTTAAAATAAAGAATGTTACAATAGACAAGGAAGGACACTAAATAATGATCAAGGAATCAATCCAAGAAGAAGATATAACAATTATAAATATATATGCACCCAACATAGGAGCACCTCAATACATAAGGCAACTGATAACATTTATAAATGAAGAAATCGACAGTAACACAATAATAGAGGGGGAATTTAACACCTCACTTACACCAATGTACAGATCATCCAAAATGAAAAATAAATAAGGAAACAGAGGCTTTAAAAGACACAATAGATTAGGTAGAGTTAATTGATTTTTATAGGACATTCCATCCAAAAACAGCAGATTACACTTTCTTCTCAAGTGTGCACAGAACATTCTCCAGTATAGATCAAATCTTGGCTCACAAATCAAGCCTCAGTAAATTTAAGAAAGTTGACATCATATCAAGCATCTTTTCTGACCACAATGCTAGGAGATCAGAAATTAATTACAGGGAAAAAACGTAAAAAACACAAACACATGGAGGCTAAACACTACACTACTAAATAACCAAGAGATAACTGAAGAAATCAAAGAGGAAATCAAAAAATACCTAGAGACAAATTACAATGAAAACACGACGATCCAAAACCTATGGGATGCAGCAAAAGCAGTTCTAAGAGGGAAGTTTATAGCTCTACAAGCCTACTTCAAGGAAAAAGAAAAATCTCAAATAAACAATCTAACCTAACACCTAAAGGAACTAGAGAAAAAAGAACAAAAACCCCCCAACGTTAGCAAAAGGAAAGAAATCAGAAAAATCAGAGCAGAAATAAATGAAATAGAAACAAAGAAAACAATAGCAAAGGTCAATAAAACTAAAAGCTGCTTCTTTGAGAAGATAAACAATATTGATAAACCATTAGCCAGACTCATCAAGAAAAAGAGGGAGAGGACTCAAATCAATAAACTTAAAAATGAAAAAGGAGAAGTTACAACAGACACTGCAGAAATACAAAGCATCCTAAGCGACTACTACAAGCAACACTATGCCAATGAAATGGACAACCTGGAAGAAATGAACAAATTCCTAGAAAGGTATAACCTTCCAAGACTGAACTAGAAAGAAATAGAAAATATGAACAGACAAATCACAAGTAATGAAATGGAAACTGTGATTAAAAATCTTCCAACAAACAAAAGTCCAGGACCAGATGGCTTCACAGGCGAATTCTATCAAACATTTAGAGACGAGCTAACACCCATTCTTCTCAAACTCTTCCAAAAAATGGCAGAGGAAGGAATACTCCCAAACTCATTCTATGAGGCCACCATCACCCTGATACCAAAACCAGACAAAGATACTACAAAAAAAGAAAATTTCAGACCAATATCACTGATGAATATAGATGCAAAAATCCTCAACAAAATACGAGCAAACAGAATCCAACAACACATTAAAAGGATCATACACCATGATCAAGTGGGATTTATCCCTGGGATGCAAGGATTCTTCAATATATGCAAATCAATCAATGTGATACACCATATTAACAAATTGAAGAATAAAAACAATATGATCATCTCAATAGATGCAGAAAAAGCTTTTGACAGAATTCAACACCATTTATGATAAAAACTCTCCAGAAAGTAGGCATAGAGAGAACCTACCTCAACATAATAAAGGCCATATATGACAAACCCACAACAAACACCATTCTCAATGGTGAAAAACTGAAAGCATTTCCTCTAAGATCAGGAACAAGAGAAGGAGGCCCACTCTTACCTCTATTATTCAAGATAGTTTTGGAAGTTCTAGCTGCAGCAATCAGAGAATAAAAAGAAATAAAAGGAATATATATTGGAAAAGAAGAAGTAAAACTATCACTGTTTGCAGATGACATGATACTAAACATAGAGAATCCTAAGGATGCTACCAGAAAACTACTAGAGCTAATCAATGAATTTGGTAAAGTTGCGGGATACAAAATCAATGCACAGAAATCTCTTGCATTCCTATATACTAATGATGAAAAATCTGAAAGAGAAATTAAGGAAACACTCCCATTTACCACTGCAACAAAAAGAATAAAATACCTTGGAATAAACCTACCTAGGGAGACAAAAGACCTGTATGCAGAAAACTATAAGACACTGATGAAAGAAATTTAAAATGATACCAACAGGTGGAGAGATATACCATGTACTTGGATTGGAAGAATAAATATTGTGAAAATGACTGTATTACCCAAAGCAATCTACAGATTCAGTGTAGATTCCCTATCAAATTACCAATGGCATTTTTTACAGAACTAGAACAAAAAATCTTAAAATTTGTATGGAGACACAAAAGACCCCGAATAGCCAAAGCAGTCTTGAGGGAAAAAAGCGGAGCTGGAGGAATCACACTCCCTGACTTCAGACTATACTACAAAGCTACAGTAATCAAGACAATATGGTACTGGCACAAAAACAGAAATATAGATCAATGGAACAAGATAGAAAGCCCAGAGATAAACCCATGCACCTATCGTCAGCTAATCTATGACAAAAGAGGTAAGGATATACAATGGAGAAAAGACAGTCTCTTCAATAAGTGGTGCTGGGAAAACTGGACAGCTACATGTAAAAGAATGAAATTAGAACACTCCCTAACACCATACACAAAAATAAACTCAAAATGGATTAGAGACCTAAATGTAACACTGGACACAATAAAACTGTTAGAGGAAAACATAGGAAGAACACTCTTTGACATAAATCACAGCAAGATCTTTTTTGATCCACCTCCTAGAGTAATGGAAATAAAAACAAAAATAAACAAATGGGACCTAATGAAACGTTAAAGCTTTTGCACAGCAAAGGAGAAGATAAACAAGACGAAAAGGCAACCCTCAGAATGGGAGAAAATATTTGCAAATGAATCAACGGACAAAGGATTAATCTCCAAAATATATAAACAGCTGATGCAGCTCAATATTAAAAAAACAAAAACCCCATCCAAAAATGGGCAGAAGACCTTAACAGACATTTCTCCAAAGAAGACATACAGATGGCCAAGAAGCACATGGAAAGCTGCTCAACATCACTAATTATTAGAGAAATGCAAATCAAAACTACAATGAGGTA
Source organism: Balaenoptera acutorostrata (assembly GCF_949987535.1). NCBI lineage: Eukaryota > Metazoa > Chordata > Mammalia > Artiodactyla > Balaenopteridae > Balaenoptera > Balaenoptera acutorostrata. The sequence goes on along the minus strand of NC_080066.1, from coordinate 91,470,253 downwards.
TCACCTCACACCAGTTAGAATGCGCATCATCAGAAAATCTACAAACAACAAATGCTGGAGAGAGTGTGGAGAAAAGGGAACCCTCTTGCACTGTTGGTGGGAATGTAAATTGATACAGTCACTATGGAGAACAGTATGGAGGTTCCTTAAAAAACTAAAAATAGAATTACCATAAGACCCAGCAATCCCACATATACCCAGAGAAGAGCATAATTCAAAAAGACACATTCACCACAATGTTCACTGCAGCACTATTCACAACAGCCAGGTCATGGAAGCAAGCTAAATGCCCATCGACAGACGAATGGATAAAGAAGATGTGGTACATATATACAAATGGAATATTACTCAGCCAGCAAAAGGAGAAAAATTGGGTCATTTCTAGAGATGTGTATGTATCTAGAAACTGTCATACAGAGTGAAGTAATTCTGGAAGAGAAAAACAAATATCGCATATTAACGCATATATGTGGAACCGAGAAAAATGGTATAGATGAAGCGGTTTGCAAGGCAGAAATAGAGACACAGATGTAGAGAACAAACGTATGGACACCAAGGGGGGAAAGTGGTTGGCGGTGTGGGATGAATTGGGAGACTGGGATTGACATGTATACGCTAATATGTATAAAATAGATAACTAATAAGAACCTGCTGTATAAAAAAGTAAATAAAATTCAAAAATTAAAAAACAATAAAACAGAAAGAAAAAGTTCTTCCCTTCCCATAGACGTATTTATATGAATGAATTATTTCTATGCTTATATCTATAAATACAAAAAAAAGAATAAAACTACCTTGAACCAAAAAAAAAAGGAAAAAAAATAAACAGAACCCACCAGTTATAAAGATGAAAACCCTAGCAGAACACTTGCTCCAGTGGTAAACAATTCTGAAGTTGGTCAGAGGTGGGGAATTGTCTCCCAATGCAGCCAGCAGCACCCCCTGCAAGGAGCGTCCTCATTGCAAAGCTGGTGCACGGTGCCGAGGCGTCTCTGAGTAAACGTGAGCTGAGCCCCAGGCCAGCTGCTGCTGAACTTTTCCCACCCTTCCCAGGTAAAACACCTGAATAGGTGCAAAGACTTTAACGCCTAGAGGAAGGGGCTTGGAGCCACACCAGCGACAGCACGCAAGCCGAGTTGGTGCCTGCAGGCCAGCCAGGATGGTCGTGGCCCCGGGCGCTCTTCTGGAAGCTTTCCATTTCCCTACCGGAGTTACCCCTCCTGTCTCGGCCCCCACTGCTTTTTTTTCTTGTTTCCTTACCTCTGCCCAGGGAGAAATTCCAATGGCAGGTATGGGTGACACATCGTCTTCTTTAGCAGTTGGCAGCCCGGCAAGTCCTGCAGAAAGTCCAGCAGAGCCCCACTCACACCGGGCCACCCACAAAGCCGAGGCCCCTCACTCCCTCCCACCAGCCCAGCCCCGAGACTGCTGACGGGGCAGAGAATATGGCGTCAGGCACAGCTGCAGGCACTCTTGCTGCCTGGAGGGGTACACCTGGGGAGGGCTGGCCGGCCGGGTCAGGCTGCGCAGGTCAGCCAATCCTTGCCCATCAGCGGCTCAGAGTTGCAGAAAATGGGCCCTGCTGCACTGGCCAGGTCCAAGGAACAGGTGTGGTGTCCTGAGGGTCAGGATAGACAAGGGGCTGTAGCTCTGGCTTGCTTTCTAATCATTTTACCTGGTCCATGGGTGGGAGACAACTTCAGAAAGACCCTCTCCTAATGAGAAGAAACCAGGAGTCAGGGAGAGGAGGGGTGGTGGATGGAGACAGAGGCCTGGTGCCCCGGCTGCAGTGGAAGCCTCTGGAAGTCCAGGCAGAGTGAGGCCGCACAGAGTGAAGCCCAGGGTCACAGACCTGTCGGAGCTGCTGTTCGTTAGTTCAAGTCCTGCTCTGAGGTGCTCTGTGTCAGCTCTGACCAACAGGTGAGCTGGGAGTGCTCTGCAATGAGGGCTATGTGCACGGTTCCTGTGGGCCCAGCCTGCAGGGTACCTGTGCATGTGAGCTATGTATCCTGGGAGGGCCCTGCCCATGAGAGCCCCGTGGGCTGCTGGGTGCCAGACCAGGTGAGCTCCATATCCTGGGAGGGGCCTGACCACGAGAGCCCCGTGGGCTGCTGGGTGCCAGCCCAGGTGAGCTCCATATCCTGGGAAGGGCCTGACCATGAGAGCCCCATGGGCTGCTGGGTACCTGTACAGGTGAGCTCCATATCCTGGGGCGGCCTGACCACGAGAGCCCCGTGGGCTGCTGGGTACCTGGTAAAGGACGTCAGGACAGTCAGTGAAGCCACCGAGGATATACATCCAGTAGTTCCTAATTCCTACACCCTGCTTGTCATTCTACTCTCCACCAGCACATGGTATTCTGTATTAGACTTAAAAGATGCCTCTTCTGTATTCCATTAGTCCCAGAGTCACAAGGAAGGTTAGCTTTTGACTGGCAGGACTTAACATACATCAAAAAGAATACTGCTGGGCCGTCCTACCACAAGGGTTCAAAAATTCCCCCACCATCTTCAGGGAAACTTTAGCTAAAGACCTAAAAGATCTACCTCTGGAGAAGTGAACCCTCCTTCAATAGGCAGACAACATTCTGATCGCCAGCCCTACTAAGGAGGTCTCTGAACTACCCAGGCAATAAAGGATAGAAGGTGTCCAAGAAAAAGGCTCAAATATCACAGACTAAGGTGACCTGCCTGGGCTTCATTCTCACAGAAGGTCGGAGAAGCCCATCCCAGGAAGCCATTTGCAGCCTTACCATTCCTAAAACAAGAAGACAGCTTAAGCGTTCCTGGGGAGGCCGGGGTTTGCTGCATCTGCATCCCTAACTACAGTCTAATAGCTGGGCCTCTATATGAAACAGTGAAAGGAAAAGATGATGATCTTTTTGAATGGAATCCAGAAGCGGCCTTTCAAGAATTGAAAGAGCAGTTAATTCAGGCCCTTGCCCTGGACCTCCTAAATTTAGCTAAACCCTTTGACCTTTACCTTCCCGGTAGAAGGTGAATCGCCCTTGGAGTATTAGTGCAAAAACTGGGACCACTTGAAATGGAACAACTCAAGAATGCACTCCAGGTAGGAGAAACTATGGTCACCAAGGGCTGGGCCTGCCGCCCCATCCAGCCAGGATACTGGGGGTTTCTAAAAACCTGTAAATCAGCAGCCCACAAGGCCAGCTGCCTCCTAAGGGAAAAGAAGCCCACTTGGTGATCCTAACCACCCACCTTGCCCTGAAGTTGCAGGGATCGCTCCGTGGGCACACTGACCTCGAGTGAGGAGGCCCTCAAGCTCCAACCTCCAGTGAGACAACCTGGGGCAACGGGCGCCATGACGACTCGTGTGACCGTCACTTGACCTGGAGCTTCTCTTCCAGAAAGCAACAAGAGTGGGCCCCAAAAGAGCAGACTTCTGGTTGTAGGAATTACTGCACCCAGAGGGGAGCTAATAAGCTTGGCAGGGGAAGCGTATATAATGCTGTCACCATAGAAAAGCCAACATGCACGGCAGTGACGGCAGCCAATGAGACCGGCTGGACTCCTAGCTACTTCAAAAGTCCGTTGACTCAGTGGCCGTCATGGTCCTGGATCACCACCGGCCCTGGACTGTCTGGGAGTTGAGCAGGCAGGGCTCTGACACCTGGTGCTGTTTTTAAGTTAATTCAGTGGCCTAATTGAAGAAAGCGCAGACTACTAGTCAGAGCATCTAGGCTGGCAGAAACCATCAGCCTAAGGTGGCCGAACAAATGTGGGGCGGGGGTAAAACCGGCCACCCTAGCGTCTCTGGACATCTCTTTCCTGGACCCTTAAAAGTCATTAGAATCTATAACACTTCCAATGCTGGTGCTCAGGCGAACGAGCAGTGAGGGAGGAGCCCTGGGGACAATCAAACTCACCTGGAGGCTGACGGGGAGAAGTCCTGCCCCTCCCCCCGTGTATGAGCACACCCAAATCGGCACGAAGCAGTCACAGAAGAGGGGTCTGCACCCTCAGCCCCCCAAGAGTGAGGAGCAAAAAAAGGCAGAGGAGGGCTTTGTCATCGGCAAAGCTCATTAAAAATTCCTTGTAGATAAAAATAGAATCTGGGCAATAAAATAAAGTCTAACCTTTTTTTCCTTTGTGCTTTGTCTAATTTCACTTGCTCGTAGGGTTCCGCAGGCAGAGGCCTCACAGTCGGCACTTCAGACCCGATTTCCTAGTGCAAAATGGCTGGGCCGACACCTCAGCTCGTGGGGCTCCGTGCAGACACCGCGACACAGAACCTGAGCTCCACCCAACCCGGCCCTGGAGAGCTCCGCCCCTTGCCTCCCGCTGACGCTGACGGGATCCCTACACAGCAGCCCGGCCCACAGCCTGCGGGGGAGCGCACGCTCTCAGCTCTCCATTCTCTGATCAAATTATAAAGTTTTCCTTTGCTTCTGAACCAAACTCAGTCTTGTTCTGTTGGCTCCAGTGACACTGGGCAGGGGGACCCTTGTTGGGGCCCACTCTGGAGGATCAGTAACGGAATTTGAGAACATTGTAACTTCAATGAACAGATGTGTGAGCCAAACTGTAATTAACATAGAGCAGTGTATAAGGCTCGTGTAAAATAAGATGTTTCTAAAACTTCCATTTGATATTTCCATCACTTTATTATAAGCAAGTTCAGTGGAGGGATTTGTCTTATTTTTCAGGTTAACATTAGAGAAATGAAGGGATTTCTTTCCAAGGATGTACATCTAATAATCTTGGCTGAAGCTTCAATCTTGTTTGAATGCTTTTCCATTGAAAACAATACCTCTCTTTCAGTTCGCCAATTTCTGAGAAGTATAAAATCTTATAACTTATTATTACCAAGGGGGAAACACGGAAGGAGGGATAAATTAACAGTTTGGGATTAACACATACACACTGCTATGTATAAAATAGATCATCAACAAGGAACTACTGTATACCAAAGGGAACTACACTCAATATTTTGTAATAACATATAAGGGGAAATAATGTGAAAAAGAACAGATATCTATATCTACCTCATCTATCAACGACAGATAAAATGTAACTTAAAGGAGAGCGATGGTGAGTGCTTCTGACCCTGAAGACTTCAATCATCTAAAGCTCGGACTATGCCTACTGCCCAAGGCCCTTAATGAACATACATGTACCCGTAGCTTAAAAATTTCCCAGTTTGGGCTTCGGGGAGACACTGATTTGGAAAAATCCCTGGTATTCTCCTTATACGCAGGGGACTCTTCCTACAGCTAAAACATGACTGAGACACCCAAAAAATGATACACAGTTTGAACGGGAAGAGGTGGGAAAAGACACATCATCTCCTCATATCCTGGTAGTCGGGTTCACCCCTCCAGCCTCTATACAAACAAGCTCACCACTTGGAGAATCAGCACCTTTAACCTCCTGTATCTCACAATCTGCAATTTGTGCAGAGGGCGAATGGGAAGAGGGGGAAACAATGAGAGACTAGCTCTAGGTGTATGGACAAGCAAATGTGACTCTAATTGCCAATCAGAAGAAGAATTAACCAAAGGCTCAGCCTGCCCCCTGAAACCAGAATGGGGCCTGAAGTACTCCTGTGGCTTGGTGGCCAGTTCCAAAAAAGCAAGTTGAAAAATGGAGCTTAGGGGCACTGCAATTCACAAACCTGCAGGGTTATAAATGATAACTATAGTCCAAACATATATTGAGGTAAGGCCAGGAAGAGGATTTGAAAGCAAGGCAGAATTGCAGGAAACAATTTTCAAGAGGTAGATTGGACTCGCCTTTAAAGCACATGAAATGCGGCACAACGTAGACAATGATGCAGTTGGCCAAAAAGGGCGCATGCATTTTTTCCTGAATATGTTCAGGAAAAAACGCATACGCCCTTTTGGGCCAACCAAACAAGCGGGCAATGCAAATCAGCACTACAAAGAAGTCTCACTCCGCCTCGGTCAAAAGGGCCATCCTGAACAAGCCTGAAAACCAGAAATGCAGGACAAACCATGGAGAAAAGGGAGCATTGTTACGCTGACGGGCAGGATGTAAATGGCCACAGGGCACTCTGGAGAAGTGTATGGTGTTTCCTAAAACATATAAAAAACACAGCTACACTCATGGGCGTATATCTTGGGAAAACCAAAAATCGACAGGACACAGGCACCCCAAAGTTTAGGGCTGCTCTGTTTACAAGAACATCGACTTCGGAACACCTTGAGTACCCCAGGAAAGAGAAAAATGGATAAAGAAGTTGTGGTACTTACGTACAATGCAATATCACTCAGCCATGAAATCAATGTCCTAAGCCTAGTAGCAGCATCATGAGTGCCTTTAGGTACGATGACTCTAAGTGAAATAAGATACACAGAAAAAGAAATGTAGCATAAGATATCACTTATAGAAGGAATGTAAAAATCGCTACACATGAACTGAATTACAAAAGAGCAGAATCACACATTTACAAAACACACTTATGGCTGCGAAAGGGGAAAGGTGAGTTGGGGTGATGCATAAAACAAGAGCTTGAAATTAGCACAGGTACCGTTCCATGAACCAAATATGTAATAGAGAAGACCGACTCACTGCTGAATAAACTGTATTCAACACACCCTATTCACCACAAAAGGTTAAATCTGACTGGACACTCTTGGGGCTGAGAGGATTGGTGAGGTTCGGTGAGCAAATGCAGACCCTTTAAAGTAATACTGCGTGGTAACCATTCCATGGGTCCCAAATCTCCAGATTCAAGGGAATCTTCCTACAGCTAAAACATGCATGGGAACCCCAGAGGATGGTACGCCGTGTCATCGGGATAGGTTTCTAAAACACACCTCATTTTTCACCCCCTGTTGCTCGGGTTTGCCGTTCCAGCCACTGTACTAACAATCTCCCCAATTGGAAGATCGGCACCTTTAACCTCCTGTTTCGTATACTTTGCAATTTTTCCGGAGGATGAACGGGAAGAGGGGCAACCAAAGAGAAAGTAGCTCTAGGTGTTTGGACAGGAAGATGTTACTCTAATTTACAATCAGGCAGAAGATTTAGTCAAAGTTTCAGCCTGCCCCCGGCAAGCAGAATAGGGCCTGAAGCAATCCTGCGGTTTTGCAGCCAGCTCGCAAAAAACGAGTTGAATAATGGAGCTCAGGGGCACTGCAATTCACAAACCTGCAGGGTTATAAATGATAACTATAGTCCAAACATATATTGAGGTAAGGAAATGAGGAGGACTTGAAAGCAAGACAGATTGCAGAAAACAGTTTTCAAGAGATAGATTGGACTCGACTTTAAAGCACATAAAAAGCAGGAAAATGTAGACAATGATGCAGTTGGCCAAAAAGGGCGGATGCGATTTTTCCTGAATATATTCAGGAAAAAACGCATCCGCCCTTTTTGGCCAACCAAACAAGCGGGCAATGCAAATCAGCACTACAAAGAAGTCTCACTTCGCCTCAGTCAAAAGGGCCATCCTGAACAAGCATAAAAACCAGAAATGCAGGACAAACCATGGAGAAAAGGGCGCTTTCTTACGCTGACGGGTGGGATGTAAATGGCCACAGGGCACTCTGGAGAAGTGTATGGTGTTTCCTAAAACATATAGAAAACACAGCTACACTTATGGGCATATATCTTGGGAAAACCAAAAATCGACAGTACACAGGTACCCCAAAGTTTATGGCTGCTCTGTTTACAAGAACCTCGACTTCGGTACACCTTAAGTACCCCAGGAAAGAGAAAAATGGATAAAGATGTTTTGGTACTTACGTATAATGGAATATCACTCAGCCATGAAATCAATGTCATAAGCCTAGTAGCAGCATCATGAGTGCCTCTAGGTACGAGGACTCTAAGTAAAATAAGATACACAGAAAAAGAAACGTATCATAAGATATCACTTATAGAAGGAATGTAAAAATCGCTACACATGAACTGAATTTCAAAACAGAGCAGAGTCACACATTTAGAAAACACACTTATGGCTGCGTAAGGGGAAAGGTGAGTTGGGGTGATGCATAAAACTAGAGTTTGAAATTAGCACAGGTACCGTTCCATAAACCCAATATGTAATAGAGAAGACCGACTCATTGCTCAATAAATTGTATTCAACACACCCTATTCACCACAAAAGGTTATATCTGACTGGACACTCTTGGGGCTGAGAGGATTGCTGAGGTTGGCTGAGCAAATGCAGACCCTTTAAAGTAATACTGCGTGATAACTATTCCATGGGTACGAAATCTCCAGCTTCAAAGGAATCTTCCTACAGCTAAAACATGCATGGGAACCCCAGAGGATGGTACGCCGTGTCATCGGGATAGGTTTCTAAAACACACCTCATTTTTCGCCCCCTGGTGCTCGGGTTTGCCGTTCCAGCCGCTGTACTAACAATCTCCCCACTTGGAAGATCAGCACCTTTAACCTCCTGTTTCGTACACCTGGCAATTTTTCCGGAGGATGAACGGGAAGAGGGGCAACCAAAGAGAGACTAGCTCTAGATGTTTGGACAGGAAGATGTTACTCTAATTTCCAATCAGGCAGAAGAATTAGCCAAAGGCTCAGCCTGCCCCCCGCAAGCAGAATAGGGCCTGAAGCGATCCTGCGGTTCTGCAGCGAGCTCAAAAAAAGCGAGTTCAAAAATGCAGCTCAGGGGCACTGCAATTCACAAACCTGCAGGGTTATAAATGTTAACTATCGTGCAAACATATATTGAGGTAAGGCCAGGAAGAGGATTTGAAAGCAAGGCACAATTGCAGGAAATACTTTTCAAGAGGTAGATTGGACTCGCCTTTAAAGCACATGAAAAGCGGCACAACGTAGACAATGATGCAGTTGGCCAAAAAGGGCGTATGCGTTTTTTCCTGAATATATTCAGGAAAAAACGCATACGCCCTTTTTGGCCAACCAAACAAGCGGGCAATGCAAATCAGCACTACAAAGAAGTCTCACTCCGCCTGGGTCAAGAGGGCCATCCTGAATAAGCGTAAAAACCAGAAAAGCAGGACAGGCCATGGAGAAAAGGGAGCCTTGTTACGCTGACGGGCGGGATGTAAATGGCTACCGGGCACTCTGGCGAAGTGTATGGTGTTTCCTAAAACATCCAAAAAACACAGTTACAGAGCATAGGGCACTTCCACTCGTGGGCGTATATCTTGGGAAAACCAAAAATTGACAGGACACAGGCACCCCAAAGTTTAGGGCTGCTCTGTTTAAAAGAACCTAGATTTCGGTACACCTGAAGTACCCCAGGAAAGAGAGAAATGGATAAAGAAGTTGTGATACTTACATACAATGGAATATCTCTCAGCAATGAAATCAATGTCATAAGCATAATAGCAGCATAATGAGTGCCTTGAGGTACGATGACTCTAAGTGAAATAAGATACACAGAAAAAGAAATGTAGCATATCACTTATACAAGGAATGTAAAAATCGCTACACATGAACTGAATTTCAAAACAGCAGAGCCACACATTTAGAAAACACACTTATGGCTGCGTAAGGGGAAATGTGAGTTGGGGTGATGCATAAAACAAGAGCTTTAAATTAGCACAGGGACCGTTCCATAAACCAAATATGTAATACGGAAGACCGACTCATTGCTCAATAAACTGTATTCAACACACCTTTTCACCACAAAAAGTTTTATCTGACTGGACACTCTTCGGGCTGAGAGGATTGGTGAGGTTGGTTGACCAAATGCAGACCCTTTAAAGGAATACTGAGGGGTAACCATTCCACGGGTCCCAAATCTCCAGCTTCAAGGGAATCTTCCTACAGCTTAAACATGCATGGGAAACCCAGAGGATGGTACGCCGTGTGATCGGGATAGGTCTCTAAAACACACCTCATTTTTCGCCCCCCGGTGCTTGGGTTCGCCTTTCCAGCCGCTGTACTAAAATCTCCCCACTTGGAAGATCAGCACCTTTAACCTCCTGTTTCGTACACTTTGCAATTTTTCCGGAGGATGAACGGGAAGAGGGGCAAGCAAAGAGAGACTAGCTCTAGGTGTTTAGACAGGAAGATGTTACTCTAATTTCCAATCAGGCAGAAGAATTAGCCAAAGGCTCAGCCTGCCCCCGGCAAGCAGAATAGGGCCTGAAGCAATCCTGTGGTTTTGCAGCCAGCTCGCAAAAAAGCGAGTTCAAAAATGCAGCTCAGGGGCACTGCAATTCACAAACCTGCAGGGTTATAAATGATAACTATAGTCCAAACATATATTGTGGTAAGGAACTGAAGAGGACTTGAAAGCAAGACAGATTGCAGAAAACAGTTTTCAAGAGATAGATTGGACTCGACTTTAAAGCACATAAAAAGCAGGAAAACGTAGACAATGATGCAGTTGTCCAAAAAGGGCGGATGCGATTTTTCCTGAATATATTCAGGAAAAAACGCATACGCCCTTTTTGGCCAACCAAACAAGCGGCAATGCAAATCAGCACTACAAAGAAGTCTCACTTCGCCTCGGTCAAAAGGGCCATCCTGAACAAGCATAAAAACCAGAAATGCAGGACAAGCCATGGAGAAAAGGGAGCCTTGTTACGCTGACGGGTGGGATGTAAATGGCTACAGGCCACTCTGGAGAAGTGTATGGTGTTTCCCAAAACAACTAAAAAACACAGCTACAGAGCATAAGGCACTTCCACTCATGGGCGTATATCTTGGGAAAACCAAAAATCGACAGGACACAGGTACCCCAAAGTTTAGGGCTGCTCTGTTTACAAGAACCTCGACTTCAGTACACCTGAAGTACCCCAGGAAAGAGCAAAATGGATAAAGAAGTTGTGGTACTTACGTACAATGGAATATCACTCAGCCATGAAATCCATGTCCTAAGCCTAGTAGCAGCATCATGAGTGCCTTTAGGTACGATGACTCTAAGTGAAATAAGATACACAGAAAAAGAAACGTAGCATAAGATATCACTTATAGAAGGAATGTAAAAATCGCTACACATGAACTGAATTACAAAAGAGAGCAGAGTCACACATTTACAAAACACACTTATGGCTGCGAAAGGGGAAATGTGAGTTGGGGTGATGCATAAAACAAGAGCTTGAAATTAGCACAGGTACCGTTCCATGAACCAAATATGTAATAAAGAAGACCGACTCACTGCTGAATAAACTGTATTCAACACACCCTATTCACCACAAAAGGTTATATCTGACTGGACACTCTTGGGGCTGAGAGGATTGCTGAGGTTGGCTGAGCAAATGCAGCCCCTTTAAAGGAATACTGCGTGGTAACCATTCCATGGGTCCCAAATCTCCAGATTCAAGGGAATCTTCTTACAGCTAAAACATGCATGGGAAACCCAGAGGATGGTATGCCATGTGATCGGGATAGGTTTCTAAAACACACCTCATTTTTCGACCCCTGGTGCTCGGGTTCGCAGTTCCAGCCGCTGTACTAACAATCTCCCCACTTGGAAGATCGGCACCTTTAACCTTCTGTTTCGTACACCTGGCAATTTTTCCGTAGGATGAAGGAGAAGAGGGGCAACCAAAGAGAGACTAGCTCTAGGTGTTTGGATAGGAAGATGTTACTCTAATTTCCAATCAGGCAGAAGAATTAGCCAAAGGCTCAGCCTGCCCCCGGCAAGCAGAATAGGGCCTGAAGCAATCCTGCGGTTTTGCAGCCAGCTCGCAAAAAAGCGAGTTCAAAAATGCAGCTCAGGGGCACTGCAATTCACAAACCTGCAGGGTTATAAATGATAACTATCGTGCAAACATATATTGAGGTAAGGCCAGGAAGAGGATTTGAAAGCAAGGCAGAATTGCAGGAAACACTTTTCAAGAGGTAGATTGGACTCGCCTTTAAAGCACATGAAAAGCGGCACAACGTAGACAATGATGCAGTTGGCCAAAAAGGGCGTATGCGTTTTCTCCTGAATATATTCAGGAAAAAATGCATACGCCCTTTTTGGCCAACCAAACAAGCGGGCAATGCAAATCAGCACTACAAAGAAGTCTCACTCTGCCTCAGTCAAAAGGGCCATCCTGAACAAGTGTAAAAACAAGAAATGCAGGACAGGCCATGGAGAAAAGGGAGCCTTGTTATGCTGATGGACGGGATATAAACTGCCAATGGCCACTCTGGAGAAGTGTATGGTGTTTCCTAAAACATCGAAAAAACACAGCTACAGAGCATAGGGCACTTCCACTCATGGGTGTATATCTTGGGAAAACCAAAAATTGACAGGTCACAGGCACCCCAACGTTTAGCGCTACTCTGTTTACAAGAACCTCGACTTCGGTACACCTTAAATGTCCCAGGAAAGAAAAAAATGGATAACGAAGTTGTGGTACTTATGTACAATGGAATAACACTCAGCCATGAAATCAATATCATAAGGTCAGTAGCAGCATAATGAGTGGATTTATGTACGATGATTCTAAGTGAAATAATTCAGCCAGAAAGAGAAACTTTTCATAAGATATCACTTATAGGGGGAATACAAAAATCGCCACACATGAACTGAATTAAAAAACAGAACAGAGTCACACATTTAGAAAACATCCTTATGGCTGCTTAAGGGGAAAGGTGAGTTGGGGTGATGCATAAAACAAGAGTTTGCCATTAGTACAGATACCGTTCCATAAACCAAATATATATTAGACAAGACCTACTCATTCCTCAATGAACTGGACTCAACACACCCTATTCACTGCAGAACAATATATCTGACTAGTAAGAGTCTTAAAAAGTATTTATTGATATCTCTCTGTAAGTGAATCAAGTGGGTGTAAAGCAGCATAAAAACAACATTGAAAATCAGCTAAACCCTATTATAAAAATAAATTTCAAAAAAAAACCCAAGATAGTGAAAGAGAAAGAAATTCTTTCAAAATTCGTTCAGGGGCTTTTATGCAACCTGGATTGACCTCATCTAGACCCAAGATGGATGACACCTAAGGGTGGACACTCGTGGGGCTGAGAGGATTAGTGAGGATGGGCCAGCAAATGCAGCCCCCGTAGAGTAATACTCCCTGGTCCCCATTCCATGGGACTCAAAGCTCCACGTGCAGGGGAACCTTCCTACAGCTAAAACATGCATGGGACACCCAGAGATGGTACAGAATGTGATCGGGAAGAGTTTGGAGAAGGCACCTCATCTTCTCACCTCTTAGTGCTCAGGTTCCCTCCACCAGCCTCTTTCCTATAAATCTCCCCACTTGGGGAATCATCACCTTCAACATCCTTTTTCGAAAAGTGTGGAATTTGTCCAGAGGATGAAGGGGAATGGGTGGAACCAATGAGAGATAAGCCCTAGGTGTTTGGACAGGCACATGTCACTCTAATTTCTAATCAGGAAGACAAATTGACCAAAACCTCATCTTTACCCCGGAACCAGAATAGGGCTTGAAGAAATCCTGCTGTTTTGTGGCCAGTTCCCAAGAAAGCAAGTTGAATAATGGCGCTCAGGGGCACTGCATTTCACAAACTGCCAGGTTAGTTAATGACACGTATCGTCGAAAAATGTCTTGAGGTAAATCATCGAAATGGACTTGAAAGGAAGGCAGAATTGCAGGAAAGGGATTTCAAGAAGTAGATTGGACTCAGCATTAAATCACATGAAAAGCGGCTGAACTTCGCCCATGATGAAATTGGCCAAAAGGGCATATGCATTTTTCCTGAATATATTCAGAAAACAGCATACGCCCTTTTTCCCAACCAAAAAAGCAGGCACTTCTAATCAACACCTCAAAGAATTATCCATTCACATGTGTCAGAAGGGCCATCCTCAAAAAGTGTAAAAACCACATGCAGGAGAGTGTGTGGAGAAAAGCGAGCCCTGTTGTGCTCTTGGGGGGAATGTAAATTGCCAACGGCTACTCTGGAGAAGAGTATTGTGTTTCCTAAATCATCTAAAAAACAGAGCTACAGAGCATATGGAACTTCCACTCATGGGCGTATATCCTGGGGAAACCAAAAAGCGACAGGACACAGGCACCCCTACGTTTAGTGCTGCTCTGTTTAGAAATGCCTCAACTTGGGTACAATTTACATGTTCTTGGAAGGAAAAAATGGATTAAGAAGATGTGGTACTTATGTACAATGGAATATTACTCAGCCATTAAATCAATAAAATAAGGCCCGTTGCAGCAACTCGTGGAGACTTAGGTACGATCATTCTAAGTGACATAATCAGACATAAAAAGAGACTTATCATAAGGTATCACTTATAGATGGTATCTAAAAATGGCTACACATGAACTAAATTACAAAACAGAAACAGAGTCACACATTTAGAAAACACACTTATGGCTGCTAAAGGAGAAAGGTGGGGTGGGGTGATGCATAAACCAGGAGGTTGAAATTAGCATAGATACGGCTCCATAAGCAAAATAGGTAATCGACAGGACCTACTGTATAGCTCAAAGAACTGGACTCAGCACACTGTTGTCACCGGAAAAGAATATATAAGACTGGTAAGAATCTGTAAAAGAATTTATTGATGTCTCTCTTTAAGTGAGTCAAGTGGATAGATGTAGAGCAGCAAGAAACACAGTATTGAAAATCAGCTATACCCCATTATAAAATTAAATAACAAGAACAAAAAAAAAGACAGTGAGAGAGAGAGAAATTCTTACAAAATTTGTTCAGGGGCTGTGATGCAACCTGGACTGACCACATCTAGACACACAGCTGGATGGGACCTAAGGCTCTACACTCGTGGGTCTGAGAGGCTTGGTGAGGATGGGACAGCAAGTGCAGCCCTTTTAGAGTAATACTGCGTGGTACCCATTCCATGGGCCCCATATCTCCAGGTGCAGGGGACCCTTCCTACAGCTAAAACATGCATGGGACATCCAGAGGATGGTACACCATCTGATCGGGAAGAGTTTGGAAAAGTCACCTCATCTCCATGTCCTGGTATTCGGGTTCCCCCCTCCAGCTCCTTTCCTTAGAGTCTCCCCACTTTGGGAAGGCAGCACACACAGCCGGTTTTGCACAGCTTGGAATTTTGTGGGTGAAGAAGGGGAATGGGGGTTGGAATGAGACACAAGCCCTAGATGTTTGGACAGGCATATGCCACTCTAGTTTCCTAATCTGGAAGAAGAACTTCCCTATCCTTCAGGTGCCTGAGTAACCGGAATAGGTCTGTAGAAATCTTGTCCCTTTGTGGCTGCTTCCCTAAACAACAAGTTGAAAACTGGTGCTCAGGGGCACTGTAATTCACAGACATGCAGGGTTGTAATTGACACCTCTAATGGAGTCATTTCTTCAGCCAAGTATTCGTAAAGGACTTGTAAGCAAGGCAGAATTGCAGGAAAGGGATTTCAAGAGGTAGTTTGCACTCGCCACTAAAGCACATGCAAAGCTGCTGAACATAGCCAATGATACAGCTGGCCAAAAAGGTCGTATGCGTTATTCCTTAATATATTCAGGAAAAACCCTTACTCCCTTTTCGGCCAACAAAACAGGTGGGCAATGCAAATCAATACTACAAAGAGGTATCACTTCGCACCAGTCAGAATGGCCAACCTCACAAAGTGTAAAACCTGAAATGCAGGACAGGGCATGGAGAAAAGGAAACCCTGACAAGCTGATGGTGAGAATGTAAATTGCTAACAGCCACTCTGGAGAATTGATGGTGATTCCTTAAAAATCTAAAAAACAGAGCTTCAGAGCACATGGCGCTTCCACTCCTGGGCCTGTATCTTGGAAAAAACAAAATTGACAGGACCCAGGCACTCCAACCTTTATGCAGCCCTGTTTTACAAGAGCCTCTACTTGGAAGCTACCTAAAAGTCCTTGGAAGGAAGAATGGATAAAGAAATTATGGTGCATATGTACAATGGAATATTACTCAGCCATGAAATGAATGAAATAAGGCCATTTGCGGCCACTCGGAAGGACCCAGATACATTCATACTAAGTGTCATAAATCAGACAATGATAAATATCATATGATATTACTTATCAGTGGAATCTAAAAATTGATACAAAGGTACTATCTTACAACACAGAAACAGAGTCCCAGACTTAGAACACAAACTTATGGTTACCAAACTGGAAAGGTGTGTTGGAGGCATAAATCATGAGGTTGGAGTTAGTATATACATATTTAAAGAGAGAAAACTTGTAATCAACATGGACCCGCTGTAGAGCACTTGGAACTCTTCTCAACACCCTGTAGTAACCTCAATGGGAAAATAATTCTAAAAAGAATATATAGTCATCTCTGTATAAATGAATCATATTGGTGTATATCAAAAACGAACACAACATGGTAAATCAACTATACTCCATTATAAATTTAAAATTAAATTACAGAAAAGAAAAATGATCACTAAATTCGTTTAGTCACGGTGAACGTGCTAGTGTCACATCCCTGGACACAGATCCCATTTGGTCCCAAGGCTGGACTGTTGTGAGCCTGAGGACCTCGGGAGGATCTTCCAGCTAATTCACCTCCCTTGAACATATAGTACCTGGTACCCTCTGCATGGGATCACTATCTCCAGATCTAAGTGTGCCCACATACTACTAAACCAACCCTCTGACACCCAAAGGATGGTGGACTCTCTGGGCTGGATGACACTTGGAAAATCACCTGGTCTCAACATATCCTGGTGTTTGGGTTCCGACCTCCAGACTTCTTCATTAGGGTCATCCCACTCTGCAACACAGCACACTCAACAGGTGATTTTGCAGGGGTTTGTATTCTTTCGGAGGATGAAGGGTAAGGGGGAAGAAGGAATGGGACAGAAGTCCTTACATGTTTGGTCAGGCACATTCCACTCTAATTTAAAACCCAGGAACAGGACTTTCCCTACATCTAAGGTTGTGTCAGTAACCAGAGAGGGACAGTAGAAATCCTGCCGCCTTCTGTTTCCCACAACAACAACTCTAAAACTGGACCTTATAGGCACTTCATATTCACAATGCCTGGGGAGCTGTAAATGACAACAGCCTTCAAAAGATGTCTTGGGGTAGGTAATCGAAATAGACTTCAAAACAAGGCAAACTTTCAATAACCCTCTTTCAAGGGGTAAATTTTACTCACACTGTTCAAAAAAAAAAGCACATATGAAGATGCTCACCATTGTTTTATGTTAGACAAATGCAAATCAGATGTACAAAGAAGTATCACCTGGAACCACTCAGAATAGCCATCATCACAATGTCTACAGCACGAAATGCTTCAGATGGTGTGGAAAGAAGAGAAACCTACTACTTATTATTTTTTTTAATCTGCGTTGGGTCTTCGTTGCTGCCTGCGGCTTTTCTCTAGTTGCAGCAAGCGGGGGCTACTCATCGTTGTGGTATGCAGCCTTCTCTTCGCGGTGGCTTCTCTTGTTGTGGAGCACAGGCTCTAGGCACACAGGCTTCAGTAGTTGTGGCGCGTGAGCTCAGTAGTTGTGGCTTGTGGGCTCTAGAGCGCAGACTCAGTAGTTGTGGAGCACGGGCTTAGTTGCTCTGCGGCATGTGGGATCTTCCCGGGCCAGGGCTCGAACCTGTGTCCCCTGCACTGGCAGGCGGATTCTTAACCACTGCGCCACCAATACTACGCTATTGGTGGCAATGCCAATTGGTAACAGCCACTATGGAGCACAGAATAGAGGTTACCAGAGTAGGGGAGGCGGGAGAGATAAATTGGAAATTGAGATTGACATATACACACCACTATATATAAAACAGATAACAAATAAGGGCATACTGTATAGCACAGGGAACTCTAGTCAATACTCTGTAATGACCTGTATGGGAAAGGAATCCAAAAAGGATTGGATATATGTATAACTGATTCACTCTGCTGTGCAGCAGAAAGTAACACAACATTGTAAATCAACTATACTCCAAAAAAATGGAAATTGAAATGAAATGAAATAAAATAAAATAAAATAGAGTTACCAGATGATCCACCAAGTTCACTCCTGTGCACATATCTGGAGGAAAGCATAAATCAAAAAGACACATCTTCCCCAATATTCACTGCAACACTCTTTACAATAGCGAAGACATGGAAGCAACCGAAATGTCCATCAACATGAATATAGGTAAAGATTATGTGGTACATATATAAATGGAATATGACTCAGCCATAAAATAGAAGAAAATAATGCCAATTGCAGTAACGTGGATGGACCTAGAGATGATTGTACTAAGTGAAGTAAGTCAAGACAGAGTAAGACAAATATTGTATGATATCACTTCTAGGTGGAACCTAAAAATTGATACAAATGAACTAACTTACAAAACAGAGGCAGACTCACAGACTTGGAAAACAAACTTATGGTTACCAAAGGGGAAGGGTGGGGGGTAAGGATAAATCAGGAACTTGGGGTAAACATACGAATACTACTCTATATAACATAGATAAGCAACAAGGACCTACTGTATAGCACAGGGAACTCTACACAGTATTCTGGGAATACCTTTATCAGAAAAGAATGTGAGGGCTTCCCTGGTGGCGAAGTGGTTGAGAATCTGCCTGCCAATGCAGGGGACACGGGTTCGAGCCCTGGTCTGGTAGGATCCCACATGCCACGGAGCAACTGGGCCCGTGAGCCACAACTACTGAGCCTGCGCGTCTGGAGCCTGTGCTCCGCAACAAGAGAGGCCGTGATAATGAGAGGCCCGCGCACCGCAATGAAGAGTGGCCCCCACTTGCCGTAACTGGAGAGAGCCCTCGCACAGAAACGAAGACCCAACACAGCCATAAATAAATAAATAAACAAATAATTTTTTAAAAAAAATTTAAAAAAAAGAAAAGAATGTGAAAAAGAATGAATATATGCATATGTTTAACTGAATCACTTGCTGTGCAGCTGAAATGAACACAACATTGTAAATCAACTATACTCCAATAAAATTTAAATTAAAAAATAAAGAAAATCACCTATATTTCAAAAGAAAAAAAGAATTCCCATATATTTTTATGGCTTGATAGCTTACTTTTTTAGTGCTCAGTATTATCCCATTCCCAGAATATATTAATACTATATCATTTCATTCACCTATTGGAGGACACCTTAGTTTCATTCACATTCTGGCAATATTGAATTAGGTGCTATAAATATCCATATGCAGGTTTTCGTCTGGACGTATGTTTTAAACTACTTTCAGTAAATATTCATGAGAACACTTGCTGGATTGTACAGTAAGGGAATGTTCAATATTATACCAAGTGTCAATCAGACTACCAAAGTAGCTGTATTATTTTTCATTTCCACCAATAACAAATGACATTTCCTATTGTTCCACGTCCCCTACAGAATTTGTCCTTGTCATTGTTCACATTTTAGCCATTCTAAGTGTTACATAGTGGTATGTAATTGTATTTTTAATTTGCTTTTTCATGGCAGCATGTAATCTGGATTATTCTTCTGTATACTTATATGCATACTGTCTATTTTCTTTGGTGAGGTGTCCATAAAGTATATTGGTCCACATTTTATTTAGGTTGCTTTCATTTTTTTCTACCCAATCTGTATTTATTTTATTTATTTTCGTGCCTTATTGCATTAGAAAGGACTTGGAGTAAAATATGGAAAAGGAGTCATGAAAGGGGACATCCTTGCTTTTACCTGAACTTAGTGGAAAAGCTTCGTGTTTTTGACCATTAATCATGATGTAACATAAAAGTTTCCTGTAGATCTTTGTTATCAACTTGAGAAAGCTCCAGTCTATTTCTTTAACTGAGAGTTTTTATGAAGAATGGGTGTTAGATTTTTTCAAAGGTCTTCTGAATCTATTGATATGCTAATGATTGTCTTTAGGGTGTTGATATGATGGATATAATTATTTGATTTTAGAATGTTGAACCAGCCTTGCATACCTGGGATTATTCCCTCTCATTCATGATATAAAATTCTCTCAAAATATTGTTGGATTCGATTTGGTAATATTTTGTTGAGGATTTTTGCATTGATGTTCCTGAGAGATATTGGTCAGTTTTCTTTACTATTCATATGTTCCTCTAAGTTTGGATGTTGTGGTTTTAGTGTCAGACATTCATTTGGGGAGATTCTCAGTCATTTTTAAAAAACATTTTCTGTTCTTTGTTATCTTTATTCTCCTCCTGCTATACCCATTATGTATAGGTCACAGCATTTTTCATTGTTCCACAATTATTGATTACTCTGTTCTGTTGATTTCTTTCCTGCCCATTTTCTCTTTTCTTCTGAGATTTAAAGGATTCTCTTGATATGTCTTCAAGCTCACAGATATTTCTACTCAGCCAGCTCTTTGACTGCTAAAACAAAATACGAGAGACTTGGTATTTTATAAACAACAAAATATTTTTGTTTTCTCATAATTGCTGAGGCTGAAAAGTTCAAGAACAAGTTACCAGGGGCTTCCCTCGTGGCACAGTGGTTAAGAATCCTACCAATGCAGGGGACATGGGTTCGAGCCCTGGTCCGGGAAGATCCCACATGCCATGGAACAACTAAGCCCGTGCGCCACAAGTACTGAGCCTGTGCTCTAGAGCCCACAGGCCACAACTACTGAGCCCGTGTGCCACAACTACTGAAACCCACATGCCTAGAGCCTGTGCTCCGCAACAAGAGAAGCCACCCAACGAGAAGCCTGTGCACCACAACAAAGACCCAACGGAGTCAAAAAATTAATTAATTACTTAATTAATTAATTAATTATTTAAAAAAAAGAACAAGTTGCCATCTGACTTAGTGTCTGGTGAGGGACAAATTTCTTGTTCATAATGTGGGTCTTCTGGCTCGGCAATGAAATCATGTAATGGGCATAAGATCTTCTGTGTGCTACATTTATTAGGTCACTAATCCCACGTTTGAGGTATCTGGCTTCATGCCCTAATCACCTCCCAAAAGCCCCACCTCCTAATACCATCAACATGGGAGCTGGGTTTCAAAATTTTAAAGTTAGAGGTACAAAATGTTTACACCATAGCAGGGACCACAGAGTTAATTGATTTTTCCTTTCATGTTAAAGGTTTGCACATTTATATTTATTATATAATCCCAAAACCCTTGTTTTTTTTTTGTAAGATTCTTTTCCCATATAGGCCAGTACAGACCACTGAGCAGAGTTCCTTGTGCTATAAAGCAGGTCCTTATCAATACTTATCTATTATATATATATATAGTAGTGTGTATATGTCAGTCCCACTCTCACAATTTATCCCTTCCCCACTTATCCCTTGGTAACACTAAGTTTGTTTTCTATATCCATGAATCTATTTCTGTTGTGTAAATAAGTTCATTTGTACCTTTTTTTTTTAGATTCCTCATATAAGAAATATCATATGATATCTGTCTTTCTGTGTCTGACTTGCTTCACTCAGTATAACAATCTCTAGGTCCATCCATGTTGCTACAAAACCGTTAATTGTTAATGATAACTCTCAATTTTTTCCAGTATCATCAGCAATTCTTTCTGGCAGACATGTGATAACACTTTTTAAACAGTGATATTGAGACCAAGGCTCCTGACTTGCAAACAAACAAAACATCATTCATATAGTGAAAACTTTGCACATCAAAGGATGAAAGCACTTGGTCTAAATCCCTTTGAACCCACTGCTGACAGAAGGCAGAGGAGTTTGACTCACTAATCTTCCTTACGTGCACTTCTTCCTAATGGGGTATTCCATCTAAAACTTATAAGAAGCAGGAATGCATCATGGAACACACCAATCTCTACTACAGATTCTGAAGCAGCAAAAAAAAAAAAAAAAAAACACACACACACACAAAAACATGATGAATCCATCCAAAGGGTTCTATCCACATTGTTACAGTAGTTTCCCTCGCACTGGGAACCCTTTTCAAACCCTATCACTTGAACCTATTTTTATTTTTTTCAACAAAAATAATTTTAATCTGCAGTCACACGCTCCAGTAATATTACACTATCCCTTGTGCAAGTATGTAGGGATTTGAGGAGCTATGGCAGGCTATCATGAGAGGTTGCCTAGAGTAATTAGGACATTTCATTTAATGTTGGCTCTTCTCCCTAAGATGTCTGCTGCCCTCTTCTTTTTGTAGCTACTAGCATTGAGAAAGTGACTAAGATAAGGCCCTTCTCTTTTATTGCCCATGAATGCAGCTGTGATTAACCCCACAGACCTTGGTGCTTCCAGAATCCCCTGAACCTACTGACCCTCCATGCATGGCATCACATAGATAAGGATGGTGACGTGTATACTTGTATAAATCATGCTATAAAATTTTCGACTCTTCCCTTCCTCATAATTCCAAAGAATAGATTTCTTTGGATTTCTGCTTAATGCTGCTGGTGTTTGTACATAAGTTGAGAGAGGTATCAGGGCACACCAAAAGAGAGGGTAACTGCACAGAAAATACTAGCAGGTACATTTCTGTGTAGTTTCAAGCAGCTTATTTGCTATATCAACCATGGTGACATGTTGACCCTTCCTCTTCTACTAGTAGTAAAACAAACAAACATAAAGGATATTTAGGCTGCTTGTTTTATCCCCACCTCTCACAATTGATCTGCATTCACATATAGGACAATGAAGGGCCCTTACTACCATCTTAACCAATACTGGAGAACTAGAGAATGTCCAGATTTTTCCAGGGATTATTTTCATATTCCCCAAACAGGCCTATGAAGGAATCTTACCTATTGTGTTTAATGAAGTCATATCTCTGACAGCATCCCATCATCACCAAAACTGGAAAGAAATTTGAAGGGTCTTAGATTTTACCATATTTGAAATTCCAGTATTTTAGCCTGACACGTTTTTGGATTTTAGAAAAAAATATTTTAAATGAGACAAAAAATCATTTTTATGACACAAAAAGACAGCAAAGTTTTATATTTTTATCTGTTCCACTTGCACACAAAAGTCTTATGGGGTTATGTAAAGCAGTCCTGTTGGGTGCTGTGCATGGTGCAAGTATGGATTAAAGCTTAGGAATCTTAAGCTTCAGTCACCTGAAACTTTTAAATTAGGATGCAAGCAATCCTGTTCAACATTTGAACAGAGCAAGACACTGTCTTTATTTTATTTGTCAGGTAATTAATCTGTCTTTTGCCCCAATGAGAGAAACAACTGGCATCTTCCATCAATGTGTTGTACAAAAATCTTTGAACAGAGAGTGCAAGCAGAGGCTGATACAGGATGTGGAAAAAAAAATGAGAGACCCTTGTGGTATTTTCTCCTAACTTATTTCAATCTCCCATTTAAAATGTGGGAATAATCAATCTTCTGAGGAAAAAGGTCCAAGGAAGGTTTTTGCTTTTGTGGAATAGTGGGATTGCTAAAGATTTCAGGAGGCAAGAAGAATTAGTGAGAATGACCATGAGAAATCAGAGAAAAGTCAGATCCATGGATGAAGTGACATTTACCTCTGTGAATCAATGAGAAGTAGGAGCAAATGAAAAGAAAGCTGAACACATTTTCTGAATAAATGTAACCTTTCAGCTGTCATAGAAAAATGAATACTATGATACAACATATTTAGTTTAGAAAGTTAACTTAAATTTAAAGCTTAATAATTAGATTTATTGAAGAAATTAAAACATATTTGTGGTTTAGAAAAAATAATGTGTTCTGCTACAGATAAGAAGACTACATAAATAAACAGAAATAAAACTAACTAAATAAATAAAGAGGAAAATAACAAATTAGATGTTATTAACATTAAAAACTGACACTCATCTAAAGAAAGAGAAGGAGAGACAGAGATATATCAAGCATATATAAAAACCTCCTAAATAAGAAGTCTTCAGATGTTAAAAAAAAAGAAATCTTCAATAAGAAGATAATGTAATAGCAAAAATGGGGAAAATATACCAAAAGATATTTCAAAAAAGAGAGAACAGAATGTTAAGTGAACATATCAAAAGATGCTTGGCTTCTTAGTAGTCAATTAAATGCAAAAAAGTGATACCTGGAATTATCACTCACCAACCAGAAATTTCAAATGAAAATGACAGGTGTTATCAAGTTTGACAAGAATGTGTATAATCCTTGAATCTCATTCACTGCTGCTGAAGATGAAAAATCATACAAATGTTTTGAAAATAGTTAGAAATATCTAAAAAGATAAACACATGAAAGCTATGACTCGAAGATTTTACTACTACATGTATACTGAACAATAATTTATACACACCCCACCAAAGTTCAAGTTCTAGAATTTATATACCAGTGCTATTCTCAATTGACATAAACTGAAAATCACTCATATTGTAATACACATTGGAATAAATTAATTAATAGTTAAATATTTACACTATGGAATCCTATGCAACAATGGCAATGCATGATCACAACAACAGGCAACCATATAGGCATATTCACAAACAACATAAAATAAAAAAGCCCAATCCAAAAGTGATTTTACTGTGCCATTACATTTATATAAAATACAAAATACAGGTAAAGTGATCTTTTTGTTAGATACCAGAACAATATTAAACCTTAAGAGGAGTCACTAGAATGGGACCAGGGGCCTCTGAATATCTGGCAATTTTCTGTGTCTTTATCTAGAAGCTATGTATAGAGTGTATTCAGATGCTGAATTTTCTGAAATTTGTCATTTCCTTACAAACCATGCATGTTTTTGGTTGTTTTTTATACATAACAAAAAGTAAAAAAGATAGACTAGGGAAGGTAATTATATTAGCACTTTAATATCCATGCTTTTCAAGGTGGAAGTGAAAGGTATTAAATACTTGACATTGTGATTAGTTCTTAAAAGGTGAAAATTTGAGATTAATAAATAAGACATACTTCTTCATATATAATCCTCAAAGAGGAGGGGTAGAAAGGAGTATTATTTTTTTTTATTTAATACAGAATCATTAAGATAGAAAATAATGAAAACAGACTAGGTTTAAAAAAGTGCACACTGGACTTCCCTGGTGGCACAGTGGGTAAGAATTTGCCTGCCAGTGCAGGGGACAGGGGTTCAATCCCTGGTCTGGGAAGATCCCACATGCCACAGAGCAACTAAGCCCGTGTGCCACAACTACTGAGCCTGCACTCTAGAGCCTGCAAGCAAAAACTATTGAGCTTGCATGACACAACTACTGAAGCCCATGCACCTAAAGCCCATACTCCACAACAAGAGAAACCACCGCAAGGAGAAGCCCATGCACCACAACGATGAGTAGCCCCTGCTTGACACAACTAGAGAAAACCTGTGCAGCAACAAAGACCCAACGCAACCAAAAATAAATAAAATTAAATCTTTTGACTTCTGAGACGACTCACTCACGTGGCTGTAGGTAAGAGGCCTCACTCAGTTCCTTGTCACATGGATCTCTCCTGAGGGCTGCTTGAGTGTCCTCATGACATGGCAGCTGGCTTACCCCAGGATGAGTGATCTAGCAGAAACCAAAGCAGAAGCTGCAATGTCTTTTATACCTTTGGAAGCTGCACTTTGTCATTTCTGCAATGTCTTATTAGTTAAACAGTCAGCTCTTTTCAAGTGCGAGGAGCCACATGGGTGCATGAAGACTGGGAGATAATTACAGGATGATTAGGGCTATCTTGGGGGCTGGCTACCAAAGTGGCTGACTCGCCAAAGACTGAATTTTGTTTTCTTCACTTATGGAGAGAAAATGGTCAGTGAATCCCATTGGTGCTCTTTGAGATGTACCAAAGCTACCTCTTGCTCTCACCCCCAGCCGTGTGGCTGACAGGGTCTTGGTGCTCCAGCCGGGTGTCAAGCCTGTGCCTCTGAGGTGGGAGAGCCGAGTTCAGGACATTGGTCTATCAGAGACCTCCAGCACCTTGTAATATCAAATGGCAAAAGCTCTCCCAGAGATATCCGTCTCAACGCTAAGACCCAGCTCCACTCAAAGACCAGCAAAATCCAGTGCTGGACACCCCATGCCAAACAACTAGCAAGACAGGAATGCAGGCCCACCCATTAGCAGAGAGGCTGCATAAAATCATAATAAGGTCACAGACACCCCAAAACACACCACCGGATGCAGACCTGCCCACCGGAAAGACAAGATCCAGACACACCCACCAGAACACAGGCACCAGTCCCCTTCACCAGAAAGCCTACACAACCCACTGAACCAACCTTAGCCACTGGGGGCAGACAGCAAAAAACAAAGGGAATTACGAATCTGCAGCCTGCGAAAAGGAGACCACAAACACAGTCCCAAAAGCCAAATGAGAAGACAGAGAAACACACAGCAGTAAAGGAGCAAAGTAAAAACCCACCAGACCAAAAAAATGTAGAGGAAATAGGCAGTCTACCTGAAAAATAATTCAGAGTAATGATAGCAAAGATGATCCCAAATCCTGGAACTGGAATGGAGAATATACAAGAAACGTTTAACAAGGACCTAGAAGAAATAAAAAGCAAACAAACAATGATGAACAACACAATAAATGGAATTAAAAATTCTCTAGAAGGAAACAATAGCAGAATAACTGAGGCAGAAGAATGGATGAATGACCTGGAAGATAAAATAGTGGAAATAACTACCACAGAGCAGAATTTAAAAAAAAAGAATGAAAAGAATTGAGGACAATCTGAGACACCTCTGGGACAACATTAACTGCACCAACATTAGAATATAGGGGTCCCAGAAGTAGAAGAGAAAAAGAAAGAGACTGAGAAGATATTTGAAGAGATTATAGTTGAAAATTTCCTTAATATGGGAAAGGAAATCATTAATCAAGTCGAGGAAGTGCAAAGAGTCCCATACAAGATAAACCCAAGGAGAAACACCCCAAAACATATATTAATCAAACTATCAAAAATTAAATACAAAGAACAAATATTAAAAGCAGCAAGGGAAAAACAACAAATAACAAACAAGGGAATCCCCATAAGGTTAACAGCTGATCTTTCAGCAGAAACTCTGCAAGTTAGAAGGGACAGGCAGGACATATTTAAAGTGATGAAAGGGGAAAAGCTACAACCAAGATTACTCGACCCAGCAAGGATCTCATTCAGATTTGACAGAGAAATTAAAATCTTTACAGACAAGCAAAAGCTAAGAAAATTCAGCACCACCAAACCAGCTTTACAACAAATGCTAAAGGAACTTCTCTAGGCAGGAAACACAAGAGAAGGAAAAGACCTACAATAACAAACCCAAAACAATTAAGAAAATGGTAATAAGAACATACATATCAATAATTACCTTAAATGTAAATGGATTAAATGCTCCAACCAAAAGACATAGACTGGCTGGATGGATCTGAAAACATGACCGGTATATATGCTGTCTACAAGAGACCCACTTCAGACCTAGGGAAACATACAGACTGAAAGGAGGGGATGGAATAAGATATTCAATGCAAATGGAAATCAAAAGAAAGCTAGAGTAGCAATTCTCATATCAGACAAAAAAGACTTTAAAATAAAGACTATTGCAGGAGACAAAGAAGGTCACTACATAATGATCAAGGGATCAATCCAAGAAGAAGATATGCACCCAACATAGAAGCACCTCAATACATAAGGCAAATGCTTACAGCCATAAAAGGAGAAATCGACAGTAACACAATCATAGTAGGAGACTTCAGCACCTCTCTTTCACCAATGAACAGATCATCCAAAATGAAAATAAATAAGGAAACACAAGCTTTAAATGATACATTAAACAAGATGGACTTAATAGATATTTATAGGACATTCCATCCAAAAACAATACAGTACACTTTTTCTCAGGTGCTCGTGGAACATTCTCCAGGATAGATCATATCTTGGGTCACAAATCAAGCCTTGTTAAATTTAAGAAAATTGAAATCGTATCAAGTATCTTTTCCAACCACAACGCTATCAGACTGGATATCAATTACTGGAAAAAATCTGTAAAAAAAAAATACAAACACATGGACATTAAACAATACACTACTTAATAACCAAGAGATCACTGAAGAAATCAAAGAGGAAATTTAAAAATACCTAGAAACAAATGACAATGAAAATATGATGACCCAAAACCTATGGGACACAGCAAAAGCAGTTCTAAGAGAGAAGTTTATAGCAATACAATCCTACCTCAAGAAACAAGAAACATCTCAAATAAACAAGCTAACCTTACACCTAAAGCAATTAGAGAAAGAAAGAAAGAAAAACTCAGTCAGTAGAGGAAAGAAATCATAAAGATCAGATCAGAAATAAATGAAAAAGAAATGAAGGAAACAACAGCAAAGATCAAAAACACTAAAAGTTGGTTCTTTGAGAAGATAAACAAAATTGATAAATCATTAGCCAGACTCATCAAAAAAAAAGGAAGAAGACTCAAATCAATAGAATTACAAATGAAAAAGGAGAAGTAACAACTGACACTGCAGAAATACAAAGGATCATGAGAGATTACTGCAAGCAACTATATGGCAATAAAATGGACAACCTGGAAGAAATGGACAAATTCTTAGAAAAGCACAACCTTCGGAGACTGAACCAGGAAGAAATAGAAACTATAAACAGACCAATCCCAAGCACTGAAATTGAGACTGTGATTAAAAATCTTCCCACAAACAAAAGCTCAGGACAAGATGGCTTCACAGGCAAATTCTATCAAACATTTAGAGAAGAGTTAACACCTAT
Source organism: Balaenoptera acutorostrata (assembly GCF_949987535.1). Taxonomy (NCBI): domain Eukaryota; kingdom Metazoa; phylum Chordata; class Mammalia; order Artiodactyla; family Balaenopteridae; genus Balaenoptera; species Balaenoptera acutorostrata. The sequence goes on along the minus strand of NC_080066.1, from coordinate 91,441,797 downwards.
CTTTCTCAAACTCTTCCAAAATACAGCAGAGGGAGGAACTCTCCCAAACTTATTCTATGAGGCCACCATCTCCCTGATACCAAAACCAAAGAAAGATGTCACAAAGAAAGAAAACTACAGGCCAATATCACTAATGAACATAGATGTAAAAATCCTCAACAAAATACTAGCAAACAGAATCCAACAGCACATTAAAAGGATCATACACCATGATCAAGTGGGGTTTATCCCAGGGATGCAAGGATTCTTCAATACATGCAAATCAATGTGATACACCATATTAAAAAAGTGAAGGATAAAAACCATATGATCATCTCAATAGATGCAGAAAATGCTTTCAACAATATTAAACACCCATTTATGATAAAAGCCCTCCAGAAAGTAGGCATAGAGGGAACTTTCCTCAACATAATAAAGGCGATATATGACAAACCCACAGCCAACATCGTTCTCAATGGTGAAAAAGTGAAACCATTTCCACCAAGATCAGGAACAAGACAAGGCTGCCCACTCTCATCACTATTATTCAACACACATTTGGAATTTTTAGCTACAGCAATCAGAGAAGAAAAAGAAATAAAAGGAATCCAAATCAGAAAAGAAGAATTTAAGATCTCACTGTTTGCAGATGACATGATACTATACATAGAGAATCCTAAAGATGCTACCAGAAACCTACCAGAGTTAATCAATGAATTTGGTAAGGTTGCAGGATACAAAATTAATGTACAGATATCTCTTTCATTCCTATACACTAAAGATGAAAAATCTGAAAGAGAAATTAAGGAAACACTCCCATTTACCACTGCAACAAAAAGAATAAAATACCTAGGAATAAACCTACCTAAGGAGACAAAAGACCTGTATGCAGAAAACTATGAGACACTGATGAAAGAAATCAAAGATGACACAAACAGATAGAGAGATATACCATGTTCTTGGATTGGAAGAATCAACATTGTGAAAATGACTCTACTACCCAAAGCAATCTACAGATTCAATGCAATCCCTATCAAACTACCAATGGAATTTTTCAGAGAACTAGAACAAAAAAATTTCACAATTTGTATGGAAACACAAAAGACCCCGAACAGCCAAAACAATCTTGAAAAGAAAAACAGAGCTGGAGGAATCAGGCTCCCTGACTTCAGACTATACTACAAAGCTACAGTAATCAAGATAGTATGGTACTGGCACAAAAACAGAAATATAGATCAATGGAACAGGAGAGAAAGCCCAGAGATAAACCCATACACATATGGTCACCTTATTTTTGATAAAGGAGGCAAGAATATACAATGGAGAAATCATAGCCTCTTCAATAAGTGGTGATGGGAAAACTGGACAGCTACAGGTAAAAGAATGAAATTAGAAGACTCCCTAACACCATACACAAAAGTAAACTCAAAATGGATTAAAGACCTAAATGTAAAGCCAGACACTATCAAACTCTTAGAGGAAAACATAGGCAGAACACTCTATGACATCAATCACAGCAAGATCCTTTTTGACTCACCTCCTAGAGAAATGGAAATAAAAACAAAAATAAACAAATAGGACCTAATGAGACTTAAAAGCTTTTGCACAGCAAAGGAAAACGTAAACAAGACGAAAAGACAGCCCTCAGAATGGGAGAAAATATTTGCCAGCGAAGCAACTGACAAAGGATTAATCTCCAAACTTTACAAGCAGCCCATGCAGCTCAATATCAAAAAAACAAAAAACCCAATCCATAAATGGACAGAAGACCTAAATAGACATTTCTCCAAAGAAGATATACAGATTCCCAACAAACACATGAAAGAATTCTCAACCTCACTGATCATTAGAGAAATGCAAATCAAAATTACAATGAGGTATCACCACACACAGGTAAGAATGGCCATCATCAAAAAAATCTACAAACAATAAATACTGCAGAGGTGTGGAGAAAAGGGAATGCTCTTGCACAGTTGGTGGGAATATACATTGATACAGCCACTATGGAGAACAGTATGGAGGTTCCTTAAAAAACTAAAAGTAGAACTACCATAAGACACAGCAATCCCACTACTGGGCATATACCTGGAGAAAACCGTAAGTCAAAAAGAGTCATATTCCACAATGTTCATTGCAGCTCTATTTGCAATAGCCAGGACATGGAAACAACCTAAGTGTCCATCAACAGATGAATGGATAAAGAAGATGTGGTGCATATATACAATGGAATATTACTCAGCCATAAAAAGAAACGAAATGGAGTTATTTGTAGTGAGGTGGATGGACCTAGAGTCTGTCATACAGAGTGCAGTAAGTCAGAAAGAGAAAAACAAATACTGTATGCTAACACGTATATATGGAATCTAAAAAAAGAGAAAAAAAATAGTTGGGAAGAACCTATGGGCAGGACAGGAATAAAGACGCAGACATAGAGAATGGACTTGAGGACATGGGGAGGGAGAAGGGTAAGCTGGGATGAAGTGAGAGAGTGGCATGGACTTATATATACTACCAAATGTAAAACAGATAGCTAGTAGGAAACAGCTGCATAGCACAGGGAGATCAGTTCAGTGCTTTGTGACCACTTAGAGGGGTGGGAGGGAGATGCAAGAGGGAGGAGATATGGGGATATATGTATATGCATAGCTGATTCACTTTGTTATAAAGCAGAAACTAACACACCATTGTAAAGCAACTATAGTCCAATAAAGATGTTAAAAATAAATAATGTATGCCCCCCAGAAATTAAATCTTTTTAAAAATTAAATAAATAAAAAAGAGCACTCAATAACATGGTAACTCTAAACCTAAGTATTTTCAGTACTATAGTAAATGTAAATGGGTTAATATCTCCTATTAAAGTGTAATTTTTTTATATTATGTGCAACTAAATTTTTTTCACAATATACAGGTAAAATAAAAGAATTACATTAGAAAGGAGAAAACATTCCATGTATTTAAAAACAATAAAACAATAAGCATATAATATGCATCTTAGATAAAGTAGTCTTTAAGTTCAGAAAAATTTGTCATTATTGTAATTAGTATTATTATCCCAATTTCTTAAAAATATTTCAATTCTTTTTCTATTTGAAAAAATATTTTAATATTTTTTTCTTTGCTCTTTTGTGGCCTAATATATGGTAAGTATTTAGGTGCTAACATAACCTTAAAATATATGTTTTTTTTTACAGCCGAACAAAACTGAATCGAGAAGAAATAGATAACTTGAACAGACTGATCACTAAAAGCAAAATAGAATCTGTAATTTACAAAAACTCTCTACCAACAAAAGTCCAGGATCAGATGGTTTCACAGGCAAATTCTACCAAATATACAAAGCAGAACTTACACTGATTCTTCTCAAACTCTTTGAAATGATTGAAGAGTAAGGAATACTTCCAAAGACATTCTATGAAGCCACCATCACCCTGATATCAAAACCAGATGGGGGGGACTTCCCTGGTGGCACAGTGGTTAAGAATCCATCTGCCAATGCAGGGGACATAGGTTCGAGCCCTGGTCTGGGAAGATCCCACATGCTGCGGAGCAACTAAGCCTGTGTGCCACAACTACTGAGCCTGCCCTCTACAGCCCACGAGCCACAACTACTGAGCCTGATAACCAGAACTACTGAAGCCTGTGCACCTAGAGCCCATGCTCTGCAACAAAAGAAGCCACTACAATGAACAGCCTGCACACCACAACAAAGAGTAACCCCCACTCGCCGCAACTAGAGAGAGCCCAAGCACAGCAACAAAGACCCAATGCATCCAAAAATAAAGAAGGAAAGAAATTTACTAAAAAAAAAAAAAACAAAAAAAGACCAGATGGGGACTTTTCTGGTGGTCCTGCAGTTAAGATTTCACCTTCCAGTGCAGGGGGTGCGGGTTTGATCCCTGGTCGTGGAGCTAAGATCCCACATGTCTCACAAACAAGAAACCGAAACATAAAACAGAAGCAATATTGGAACAAATTCAATAAAGACTTTTTAAAAAACCATACACAGAGAGAAAGACACTACCAAAAAAGAAAATTGAAGGCCAATATCTTTGATAAATATAGATGCAAAAATTCTCAACTGAATATTAGAAAACCGAATCCAACAACACATAAGAGGATCATACACCATGACGAAATTTGATTCATCCCAGTGTCACAAAGTTGTTTCAACATATGCAAATCAATCAACATGATACACTGCATCAACAAAGGAAAAACACAAAACAAATGATCATCTCAATAGATGCCGAAAAAGCATTTGAAAAACTTCAACATCCATTCATGATAAAAACGCTTATCAAAGTGGGTATAGAGAAAACATATCTCAACATAATAAAAGCTATTTATGACAAACCCACAGCCAATATAATACTCAATGTTCATAAGCTGAAAGCCTTCCCACTAAAATCTGGAACAAGACAAGGATGCCCACTCTCACCTCTTCTCTTCAACATAGTATTGGAAGTCCTAGCCACAGCAATCAGACAAGAAAAAGAAATAAAATCTAACCAAATTGGAAAGCAAGAGGTAAAGTTGTCATTATATGCAGATGACATGATAATATATATAAAGGAAACCCTAAAAATTCCACACAAATACTACTAGAACTGATAAACAAATTCAACAAAGTAGCAGGATACAAGATTAACATACATAAATTGGTTGCATTTCTTTGTTTTTCTTTGTTTTTCTTTTTTAAATTTATTTTGGCTGCATTGGGTCTTCATTGCTGTGCACGGGCTTTCTCTAGTTGTGGCCAGTGGGGGTTAGTCTTCATTGTGGTGCACAGGGTTGTCATTGCAGTGGCTTCTCTTGTTGCAAAGCACCGGCTCTAGGCATGCGGGCTTAAGTAGTTGTGGCACACGGGCTCAGTACTTGTGGCTCACGGGCTCTAGAGTGCAGGTTAAATAGTTGTGAAGCACAGGTTTAGTTGCTCCACGGCATGTGAGATCTTCCTGCACCAGGGCTCAAACCCGTGTCCCCTATATTGGCAGGCGGATTCTCAACCATGGAGCCACCAGGGAAGTCCCTGGTTACATTTCTTTACACTAACAATGAAATATCAGAAAGGGAATGTAAACAAGTGATCCTTTTTAAAATGGCATCAAAAAAATAAAATACTTAGGAATAAACCTCACCAAGGAGGTGAAAGACTTATATGCTGAGAACTACAAAACATTAATAAAGGAAACTGAAGATGATCCAAAGAAATGGAAAGACATCCCACGCTCGTGGATGGGAAGAATTAATAGTGTTAAAATGGCCATACTACCCAAAGCAATCTACAGATTTAATGTGATCCCTATCAAATTACCCATGACATTTGCCCCAGAACTAGAACAAATAATCCTAAAAGGTATCTGAAACCATAAAAAGTAGAACTGTCAACACAATCCTGAGGAAAAAGAACAAAGCAGGAGGCATAACCCTCCTAAACTTCACACAATACTACAAAGTTACAGTAATGAAAACCGCATGGTATTGGCACAGAAAGAGAAACATGGATCAATGGAATGGAATAGAGAGCCCAGAAATAAAACCACAAACCTATGGTCAATTAATCTTCGACAAAGGAGGCAAGAATATACAATGGGGAAAAGATAGTCTCTTCAGCAAGTGGTGTTTTGAAAGTTGGACAGCCGTATGCAAATCAGTGAAGTCAGAACATACCCTCATACCATACACAAAAATAAACTCAAAACGGCTTGTATGCTTAAATATAAGATATGACACCTTAAAACTCCTAGAAGAGAACATAAGAAAAACATTCTCTGACATAACTCATACCAAAGTTTTCCTAGGTAGTTCTCCCAAGGCAGTACAAATACAGTAAGTCACCTACATACGAACCTTCAAGTTGCAAACTTTCAAAGATGCAAACGTCCATTCGCATGTCCAATCATGTAAGTTAGTTCACGTGTCTGGCATACATCGTCACGTGTGTGCATCCTCTATAAGTGGTTGTGCTTTTGTGTGCTTTACAGTACTGTATAGAGTACAGTAGTACAGTACCTTTATTTCAAGCCCAAGATGTCTGGAAGCAAGCGTAAAAGCAGCAGTCATGTAGCTGGTACTGTTAAGAAGCGCCAAGCGATAATGATGGAAACAAAAGTGAAAATAATTGAGAGAGTGGAGCGAGGCACAAAGATGTTAGACATCGCTCATTCTTATAACATGAATCATTCAATCATTGGCACGAATCTAAAGAACAAGGACAAGATCATGGAACATGTGAAGTCTGCTGTGCCGGTGATGTTGACAAAATATCCAAGAAGCATGGAAAAGTGATGGAGGAGATGGAGAAACTTCTCAGTGTGCGGATGCAGGATCAACATCAGCGCTGAGTCCTGCTCAACTTAACGCTGATTCAAGAGAAAGCTAAAAGCCTTTATGAAGACTTGAAAAAGAAACACGGCAAAGAATCAGAGGGCACATCTTTTAATGCCAGCCATGGCTGGTTTCATTGGTTCAAGGCTAGAGCCAGCCTTCACAATGTAAAAGTAAGTGGAGAGACAGCAAGTGAAGATAGGGTAGCTGTCCAGGAACTTCCAGAAACGCTTTGAGAAATTATTGATGATGGTGTGTATTTACCCAAGCAGGTTTTTAATGTGGATGAGACACAACTGTACTGGAAGAAGATGCCGGATCAAAGTTACATCAGTAAAGAGGAAAAGTTGATGCCGGGCTATAAAGCAGCAAAGGATAGGCTAACTGTTGTTTGGTGGCAATGTTTCCAGTGATATGAAGCTGAAGCCTCTCTTAGTTTATCATTCACAGAACCCAAGAACCCTTAAAAACATAGCCAAGGGCTCTCTTCCTGTTGTGTGGAAGCGTAACCCCAAAGCCTGGATTACACAGGCCACTTTCCAGGACTGGTTTTGCCACCACTTTATCCCAGATGTAGAGAAATATTGCTTGGAGAAGGACGTCCCAGCAAAACATTCTTTTGCTGCTCAACGATGCTCTGGGCCACCCCCCCCCCCATTCATGGATGACTTTCATCCCAACGTCAAAGTAGTGCATCTGTCACCAAATACTACGTTGCTCATCCAACTTATGGACCAGGGAGTTATATATAAAATGAGCCATTTTGCTCATTCGGTATACTATAAACCACTAACTTTATTAAAAAGGGATTCGTGACCTCTTCCTTCCAAAGAAATATTTCTCCACTCACACAATTTTAATAGAATGTTCCACCATAAACTGACTTCCCACCTTAGAGACACGAGATTTGCATCCTGAAATCTCTTTCTTGCAAAAATGTCCAATTAGCATCCTAGCATTACAGAAAAGAAATGCTTTTTTCCAGATCTCAAATTCCATACAACTTTAGTCAAGACATCATGTATGTTTTTTTTCACACACACAGACTGTATTTTATTTTTACAGGAGATAAATCAACTGACACCAAGCATTGTAAATGGATGACCACAACAAAAGCAACAATGATTGCAATTACCAAACACGAAACACACTCATATTACATCATAATATTGACATTCAGTCCAGTAATCCTCCACTGTAACAGCTCCTTTACTTTGCAGTGAAAGACATCATGTATTTTTAAATTATCAACACTCACCTGAGGCCTTTAAAAATCAACAAAAACATTATTTTGTGTTCTCTTTCATTTATTCTGGTTCTAAGTGGTCATTTTTAAACGAAAGTATTTAACTATGTTAATGTCACCTTATAACATCATATTTCAAATGACTACAGTCTCTCCAAAGATGAAATATGAGGAACTCATAATTAGGCTCTCCAAAGTTTTACTCTCTGAATCTGTATTACCCTTCTGCTGAACTCCACACTGTTCATTATTCTCTGAGAATATTCTTTTTCTTGTATGGCCGTCTCACATGCTCTTTCATTTCATGAAGATTTTTCCTACAATTTTATGCCTAGTTTATCTCTGAGAAAATGCATTATTTCAGAGTGATATTTATAGACACAAAGACTTCTCTATAATTCCCTGAGAGTTTCAAGAACTCCTTCTTCTTTTTTTTTAATACCTAGATTCTGAAGCGTCTACATATTAATCACACATTAATGCATTTACAATTGTATTATGATTTATTGCTAATTCTGGAACATAAACATAGCTGTCTTATTTACCACCCTCTTGGAAATCAGTTTAATATTTGCACTTAGGACTTGAAAGAGAATGGATAAATAAAAACCTGAAGAATATGCAAATAAAATTTATATATTTCTCATAAAATTAGGTGATTATCTAACCTTTATCCAGAAAAAAGAAGAGCCCAGATACTCTGCAAGCATGATACTCGAGAATGTATGGTCTTCCAGCAGGAAAACAGGCAGTAATCCATGTGGCAGAGTTTACCTGTGACCAGCTGGGGTTAGTGACCTATGCGTTCCTTACATGCAACATATCAGGAGTGGAAAAAGGGAATTTGTCAGTTGTGGCAATAAGTATAATGAAGTTTTGTAGCAGGTCATGCTCATACATTCAACACAGGCACAATCAAAATTTTGCTCAACTCTGGTAAATCTAAGTCTGTATCTGTTACCTTGTCTTTAATGAGGAAATGTCAGAACTGACTTACAAAAAAAAAGTGTTTTGTTTGTTTGTTTGTTTTAATTACAGTCACGGTGAGTAAGGCAGAGTTCAGAACAACTAATGTGACTTAGTGATTCTCTCATCAGGAAATACAGTTTCTACTTCCTTGTTTATTCTCCACATCCTGTAGTAAGTAAAGTTTCAATGAAAGATAAATCTACAGGGTGAAAAGAAAAGAAAACTTACATGTGTTGATAAGATCATTTTGACGGGTTTTACCACATATGTCAGTGTTTCTGGGGATGGACACAAGCCAGAGCTCCCTACTCTGACATTTTCACTGATGTCATTCCCTTTGATCCTCAATTTGAAAGTGGATAAAAATGTTTTCTTCTTTAAGAAATTAAATAAAGAATGCTGTCTAGACATGATCCTCTAATGATGTTCAGTTAGTGGTCATCAACAGAGGAAAAGCACAGAATCTGATCCCCACAGAAGGATGACATTCAGTCAGGTAAGAAAATTCTCCCTGAAATCAGAGCTTCATCTTTAACATGCAATCAAAGGCTTTCACACGTTCTTCATCACTCTGCACTCAGCCCTACCATATGGGATTGGCTCTGAGAATCTCACATCAGATGACTGACAAACATGTCATAGTACACTGATTGGTACCAGATCCTGCCTCTCTTAATGATCTCCTGCAGGGACATTGGAATATTTTAGGATATTTCCTGGAGCCCTCTACTCTATACAGGTACACTTCCAAGTAGAAACAGAAGCTTTGATTCTCACTGGGACCACTGCTCTGTCCAACCAACCTCTCTAGAAATATGATGTTCTAATCTCTCCTGATTAGAACATTTCAAGATCTCTCCCTGTGCTAATTTAGTAAAGGTAAAAGAGAAACAAGAAAGAGCAAACTATGCAGGGACCAATATATAAGATTCCTTTACTTAATGTATTTATCTGATATACCCAAATATTGAGAAATATAGATTCATTTCATAATGGTCAAGAGGGAAGAGAAATGGGAACATATTGTATATGTATAACAGATTCACTTTGTTATAAAGCAGATGCTAACACACTATTGTAAGGCAATTATACTTCAATAAAGATGTTTGAAAAAAAAAACAAAAAGAAAAGAGGAGGAGGAACCTCCATTCCAACAGTATATATAAAATGGAATCAATATTGCATAAGCTCCAGCTTAAGCTTAGCTACGAGGTACTAACTCTTCTCATAAAGAAGAAATAGTTCTCCATCATTTGAAGCACACTGAGGACTCAGACAGCTGGACACTGAGGGTGTAGTCTCCTCACTCGAATTCTGTACCTGCATCACAGAGCAATGAAATATTCCCAAAGAGTTATTAAGGATGAGGGGGGGAGCCAAAATAAGAAAGATGAATCCATAGTCTGCCCTACCATCTGTTCTGCTGGATATTACCACCATCTTGGCCCATTATGACCTTCCCACTTTTCTCTGGGCCTCCCTACTTTCCACCTCCATCCTCTCATTATATCTTACCTATACTTGGAAACGACTCTAGTTTTTCCACTTATCTTTATCCACAAGTAATCCAAATAGCAACTGTGTACATAACTCCTTAGAAACCTCAGGTCTGACTCAGTAATACATGACCTTTGAAGTCCAAAGATTTCCTAATTCTCTTTATTATTTTTTTTTCTAATTTCCATGTACTTAAACTCTCAGGACCTCCACTGTTCTCAAGTTCATCTTCCCTGCAAAATCTGTCAACCTAGACATAGACTTAAGTACCACCCTCTAATTATCTCATAGGGAATCCAGTTTTTAAAAAAGCCTCAGCAAGCCTTATGGACTTTATTAAAGACTTTTTAAGATAACCCATGGGAGATAGCAGTACACCCATAGATATCTATTTAATACACCCTCAGAGTAATTTTTTTTTTCTTTATAAAGTCTCTTCTGGCCAATGAAGACTCTCAGCTCTTCTTCAACATATGCAGTGTCTCACCCTTCTGATTACTCTCTGCTCTATCCCAGGTCCACTCCCTTTCCTGATATTACATTCTTTCCCAATTTTGTATGTTGGTAAAATCAAATAACATAAAATATAACATGTTAACTATTATAAAGTGCACCGTTCAGTGATATTAAATACATTCATATTATTGGGCGATCAACATCACCATTTATCTTTCTAATTCTTTTCTACGTTTTAAAACTGTAACTCTGTATCCTTTAAACATAACTTTCCTTTTTGTTCCATAACCACCTGAAAAGCATCATTACCCTCCCAATTTCTATGGTTTTGACTACACTAAGTACCCCATATAATTGAAATAAGTAGTTGTATTGTTATGACTCACTAAAAGTCACAAAAATGGCATTTTTGGTAGCTAAATTTCCCCAAGATTCATCCATGTTGTAGCATATTCCTAGGTCTTTTCCATCTTAACACTGAATAATATTGTATTATATGGGTATACCACACTTTGCTTATCCAGGAACTAGTGGATGAACACTTAGGTTGCTTTCATATTTTAGCTACTCTGATTATTACTGCTCTAAACACTGGAGTACAAATATTTCTTTAAGACCCTGATTTCAATTACTTTGGGTATACCTCATAGTAAAATTCCTGGATCATGTAGTAATTCTATTTTTCAACATCTGAAAAATTGCCATGCTCTTTTGCAAAGCAGCTGTATCATTCTACATTCCCACTGACATAGCACAAAGGTTCCAACTCTCTCACATCCTCACCAATACTTGTTTTCTGCTTGTGTATGTGTGTGTGTGCTTGTATGTGTATGCATGCACACAAATATATAAACATTCATTTAGTGGTATGGAGCATCTATTCAAGTGCTTAGTCATTTGTACATCTTTTTGAAGAACCATCTATTCAAGTCTTTTATCCATTTTTGAATCAGGGTGTTTGCTTTTTGTTCAGTTGTAGGAGTTCTCTGTATATTCTGAATAGAAATCTCTTGTCAGATAGATGGCTTTCAAATATTTTCTCCCATCTTGTGGGCTGCCATTTTATTCTGTTTACATTTCTTTGATACACATTTTTTTAAATTATGTATTGCAAATTGTTTATTTTTTTATTAGCTGTACCTTTGTTGTTCCTTCGTTTCATATTGAGGAAAACACTGCCAAATCCAATGTCATGAAGCTCTTGTCCTGTGTCTTCATCTAAGACTTTTTATTTTATTAGGTCTTATATTTAGTTTCTTGATACGTTTTCATTAATTTTTGCATATGATGTTAGGTAAGGGTCCATCTTCCTTCTTTTGCATGTTGACAACAAGACTTCTCAGCACCATTTGTTGAAAATACTATACTTTCTACTTTGAAAAATCTTGGCAACTTGTCAAAAATCATTTGGCCATATATCAGGGTTTATTTCTGGGTGTTCTATTCTATTCTATTGGTCTTGAATAAGGAAGAAAATAGTATAACCTATCCAGGTTGATGAAGAACAGAAAGAAAGACCAGGACTGAGAATTAGGAGGGCAATATAAAATGGCAGGGAGTAAAAGACAGTGTGAGAGAAGATCTTGTATTTGCGAGTTCATGGAAATATGATCATGCTAAAACCACTAAACGCCTGACTTTGAACAATACGGCAAATGTGCTAGCAAGAAACATAACACTTACCCATCTCTGAGAAATATAGTATGGACATAAAGATAAACTACACACAAATATATTAAAAAGGGAAGGGTTTTCGTGGTGTGAGAATATTGTGGGATTTGAAATACAATTTACTTCTGTTCTACCATTGTCTCTAAAATTTATCAAAGTGTATATACAAGCAATTCCAACTCTGGTAATGTGCTTGACAGGTTTATATATGAACTTCAGCAGAGCAGTAAATGTACATTCATAGTAGGACTGTTCCCTAAACCAAAAAACAAAACACAAAAACTGCAAAGACTAGAGTTCACTTTGTCAACACACATACAGACGCAATATGATGGTTAACGGTCCAAAAACAGAAGGTGAGCATGGGTGCAAGAGGTTAATCCCCAGGCTGGTGTGGGGTGCAGAGTTTGAGGGTAACACAGGTAGAAAAGGCTTTTGTCTTATCCTTGATTTTTGAGGTATGGAAATTCACAGGTTACTACCTTCATTTCAAAATGAATGAATGCACTATTCAATTTTTTAAAACAGGCGAAGTAAACATGAATGATAATAAATTTCAAACTGTCGTTAATCAAATAAGATACTAAGAAAAATTGAATAATATGATTTAAGAATGAAGTGGAGAGATTGTCCAAGATGGTAGCATTCAAAGACCCAGAGCTTGATGCCTCTCATGGGCACACCAAAGTCACAAATGTTTACAGAACAGCAATTGATGAAAAAGGCCGGGACCTACCATAAAAGATGTTTTACAGCTAAAGACATAAGGAAGGCACCACGACAAGACAGGAAGGAAGAGCAAAATCTCAATATAGTCAAGACCCATACTACCAGGTGGGTGGCCCACAAATGGGAGAATAATTAAAATTTCAGAGGTGCTCCCAGGTAGCAAGGGATATGAACCCAACATCAGGCTCCCAAACCCAGGGATCCTTTGCTGGAAAGAAGACTTCCTAGAAAGTTTGGCTTTGAAGACCAGTAGTGCTTATTTTCCAGAGGGCCAGAGGGTTATGGAAAATAGAGATTCCACTCTTAAAAGATGCTCACAGGGCTCCCCTGGTGGCTCAGTGGTTGAGAATCTGCCTGCCAATGCAGGGGACACAGGTTCGAACCCTGGTCTGGGAAGATCCCACATGCCGCAGAGCAACTAGGCCCGTGAGCCACAACTACTGAGCCTGCGCGTCTGGAGCCTGTGCTCCGCAACAAGAGAGGCCGTGATAGTGAGAGGCCCGGGCACCACGATGAAGAGTGGCCCCCGCTCGCCGAAACTAGAGAAAGCCCTTGCACAGAAACGAAGACCCAACACAGCCAAAAATTAATTAATTAATTAATTGATTTTTTAAAAAAAGATGCTCAAAAAATCCCACATGATCCGAGAATCAGAACAGAAGCAGTCATTTGAAAGGATCCCGGGTCACACCTACCTCCTGATCTTGGAGAGTTTCCCAGAGAGGCAAGAGGCAACTACAGCACAGCCTCAGGGACATAGACACTGGCAGCAGCCATTTGGGGGAGCTCCTTCTACCTTGTGGACACTGGCACCAGCAAGCATAATTTCAGAATCCTCCCTCTATCTTTTTAGCCTCAGGACCTAGCCCTACCCATTTCCACCAGACTAGAGACACAAGTACTAGGATGTTGCAGGCCAAGCAACTAACTGAGCAGGGGCATAGCCCCACCCACCGGCAAACAGGCTGCCTTCAGACCCTCTCAATGCACAGCTGCCCCTGGACATGGGTCCAGCCACCAAAAGCCCCAGGACCAGCCTCCACACCTCAGTGGACAGGCACCAGCCCCAGAGTCCCTGGCCCCTCTGACAAGTGAGCCTGCTCTGGCCTTGGAGTCAGCCTCACCATCGGCAGGTGATAACTGCACAGGGACTGGATGGAGCTTGGACCTACCCAACAGCAAACCTGCTCTAGCATTGGGATCAGCCTCATACACCAACAGGCACACACCAGCTCCGGGAATACCACAGCCCAGCAGCCTGTGTGACCAGAACACTCACTTACAGGCCAGAAGCAGCCATGGACTCAGCTGGGTCCTGACCCTGCCCATCAGAATGCCAACACAAGATTAGGGACACCCCAGACCCTGCAGATAGCTGTGTCAGGAACAGTGATCCAACACCAACTCTGCGACTCCTGGGCCCTGCAGCCAGAACGCAGAACCTGTCTCTTCCTCCCAGTAGCCAGCATAGCCCCAGGACCAGTGACTGGGCACTAGCCCTGATTATCACCTGGACTGCAGTTCTACCCATAAGTGAACCAGCACTAGATTTGGTGTCCCCCAGAGTTGTGTAGCCAGCTGCCTTATGATTTAGTCTCACCAAGCAGCACAGACAGCCTCCATACAAGGCAGAGCCTGGCAAACAAGCAGTCTGGGGGCAGCCAAGCCTACCAGACCATCCACAGTAGTCAGCCCACCACAGCAGAAGAGCCCAAGCAGCCCACATAGGGGGTACACCTAGAATATAGAGCTCTAGTGACCAGGGGACACTGGGCTGCTGGGACACATAGGACCTCTCCTACAAAAGGCCACTTCTCCAAGGTCAGGAAATGTAATGAACCTACTACATACATAGCAATAAAAACAGCAAGTTAATGGGCTTCCCTGGTGGCGCAGTGGTTGAGAATCTGCCTGCCAATGCAGGGGACACGGGTTCGAGCCCTGGTCTGGGAAGATCCCACATGCCGCGGAGCGACTGGGCCCGTGAGCCACAATTACTGAGCCTGCGCGTCTGGAGCTTGTGCTCCGCAATGGGAGAGGCCGCGATAGAGAGGCCCGCGCACCGCGATGAAGAGTGGCCCCCGCTTGCCGCAACTAGAGAAAGCCCTCGCACAGAAACGAAGATCCAACACAGCCATAAATAAATTAATAAATAAATAAATAAATAAAAAAAATTAAAAAAAAAAAAAAAAAAAAACAGCAAGTTAAGAAAAATGAGGTGACACAGAAACACGATCCAAATGAAGGAACAAGATAAGAACTCAGAAGAAGATCTAAGTGAAGTGGAGATAGCCAATCCACTCAAGAAAGAGTTCAAGGTAATGACTGTAAAGATGATCAAAGAACTCAGGAGAAGAATGGATGACCAGAGCAAGAAGTTAGAAGTTTTTTAAAAAGAGTTAGACCATTAAAGAACAACAAAACAGAGATGAGGAATACAATAACTGAAATGAAAAATACACTAAAAGGAAACTACTGTAGACTAAGTGATACAGAGGAATGAATCAGAAAACTGAAGGACAGAGTACTGGCAATCATTGAAGATGAACAGTAAAACAATAGAATAAAATGAAATGATGAAAGTTGAACAGACCTGTGAAACAACATCAAGTGTACTAATATTTGCATTATACTGGTCCCAAAAGCAAAAAGGAAAGAGAAATCAGTGTAGAACATACCTGAAGACATAAGAGCTGAAAACATCCCTAACCTGGGAAAGAAAACAGACAACCAAGTCCAGTAAACACAGTAAGGCCAGAACAGGATCAACCCAAAGAGGACCACACCAAGACTCATTGTAATTAAAATGGCAAAAAAATAAAGATAAAAAGACACTATTAAAAGGAGCAAAGGAAAAGTAACAAGTTACAAACATGGGAACTTGCATAAAGTTATCAGCTGACTTTTCAGGATAACCTCTGCATGCCAGAATGGAGTGGCATGGTATATTTAAAGTCATGAAAGGGAAAAGCCTATAACCAAAAATACTCTACCCAGAAAGGCTCTCCTTCAGATTTGATGGAGAGATGTAAAGTTTTACAGAGAAGCAAAACTAAAAGAGCTCAGCATCGCCAAACCAGCTTTATGAGAAATCTTAAAGGGGCTTTTCTAAGTGAAAAAGAAAAGGCCACGACTGAAATATAAAAATTATGAAAGGAAACTTACTAAAGAAAAAACCTCATTGGTTAAGGCAAATATTCAACAAAGGTAGTAAATCAACCATGTACACAGCTAGTAGGAAGGATGAAAGAAAACAGTAAAACAATCATCTGTATTCACAATAAGAAGTTAAGGGACACACAAAACAAGTAGATGTAAAATATAAGGTCAAATTCAGTAACTATGGGGGTGGAGAGTAGAAATGCAGGGTTGTTAATGTCCATGTGAAATTAAGAGCTCAGCAACTTAAAATAATCACACACACACACACACACACACACACACACACACAACTGAAAGAAATCCAAACATAATATTAAAGATAGTCCTCACATCACAGATGAAGGGAATAAAAGGGGAAGAAAGGAACACTGAGAAATTAAAGAGGGATTCTAAAAATATCCAGAGACAAATGAAAATGAACACACAATGATCCAAAATCTATGGGACACAGCCAACACAGTTCACAGGGGGAAGTTATAGTGATACAAACTTATTCTTAGGAAACAAGAAAAATATCAAATAAACAACCTAACATTACACCTGAAGGAATTAGAAAAAGAAGAAAAAACAAAACTCAAAGCTGTCAGAAAGAAAAAAATTAAGAAAACAATACCATATGCAATCACATCAAAAAGAATAAGATACGTAGGAACAAACACACCTAAGCAGGTAAAAACATGTACTCAGAAATCTATCAGCCATTGGTGAAAGAAGTTGAAGGCAACAGAAAAAGATGGGAAAATATAGCATGTGCATGGACTGGAAGAATTAATACTCTTAAAATAACCATACTACCAAAGACAATCTACAGATTTAATGCAATCCCTATCAGAATACCAAAGTCTTTTCACAGAACTTGAAAAAGTAATTTGAAAATTTGTATAGAAACACAAAGATCCCAAATAGCCAAAACAATCTTGAGAAAGAACAGAGCTGGAAGCAACACGCAACTTGACTTCAGACTATACTGCAAAGTGAAAGTAATCAAAGAGAATCGTACTAGAGCAAAAACAGACACAAAGATCCCTAGAATAGAATAGAGATCCCAGAAATAAGCCCACACACTTATATTTAATTGATTTATGACAAAGCAAGCAACATGGAGAAAAAACTGTCTCTTCAATAAGTGGTACTGGGAAAACTGGTCAGATACATAGAAAAGAATAAAATTAGAGTATTTTAGCACACCATGTATAAAATAAACTCAAAACTGAATAAAGACCTAAATGTAAGACCAGAAACCATAAAAACCCTAGAGGAATATATAGAACATTCTTCAACATAAATGATAGCAACAGTTTTAGGTTCAGTCTACTAAGGCAAATGAAACAAAAGCAAAAATAAACAAATGGGACTTCACTAAACTTAAAAGATTTTGCACAGCAAAGGAAACCACAGACGAAATGAAAAGACAACCTGCTGAAGGAGAGAAAATATTTGCACATGATAAGAGGTTAACACCAAAAACATGACCAAGCAAGGGTTAATATCTAAAATACAGAAACAGCACATAAAACTCAATATCAAAAAAACACCCAAAATCTTTTTTAAAAAAATGAGAAGACCTAAAGAGACATTTTTCCAAGGAAAAAATACAGATAGACAGCCAGAACTCACAAAGATGCTAAACAAAACTAATTGGCAGTAAAATGCAAATCAAAACTATGAGATATATCACCTCAGTCTTGTCAGAATGGCTGTCATCAAAAAGATCACAAATAACAAAGGTTAGTGAGGATGTAGAGAAAGGGAAACTCTTGTACACTCTTGACGTGAATGTGAATTAGTGCAGCTACTGTGGAAAGCAGAATGGAGGTTCAACAAAAAACTAAAAATAAAACTACCATAATATCCAGCAATTTCACTCTTGGGTATATATCAGAAGAAAACAAAAACACTATTTCAAAAATATAACTGCACACCAATGTTCATAACAGTGTTATTTGCCATAGCCAAGATATAGAGTCAAACTAAGTGTTCATCAATAGGTTAGTGGATAAAAAAGATTTTTTATGATGACTTCAACAAAAAATGAAATTTTGCCATTTGCAAGAACATGGATGGGCTTGGAGGGTATTATGCTTAGTAAAATAAGCCACAGAGAAAACAAGCATGGTATGTTATCACTTACACGTGGCATCTAAAAAATTGAATAAAACGACAACAACAACAAAAAAATAGACTCACAGATTAAAGAACAGACTTGTGGTTACCAGCAGGGAGAGATAGGGTGGAGGAACAAAAGAGTGGTAGGAGATTTTGAGGTATAATCCACTATGTATAAAATCAATAATCTACAGTGATGTACTGAATAGCATGGGGAATATAGCCACTCTTTTATAATAAGTATAAATGGAGAAGAACCTAAACATTTATGAATCACTATGTTGTACCTCTGAAACTGATATAATAATGTAAATTAACTATAGATCAATAATATATAAAGTAAGAAACAATAAAGGGGAGACACAGATTATTAGATAGAAATCAATTACATAAACACAAGTTTTGGAAATCAAGGAAATAAAAAAAAACATGTAAGACATAACATTGGCATTTAAAGTGTACAATATATTCATTTAAAAGAAATCATTTAAGTGGTAAAAAATGTTACCCATTCTCACAATTTTGTATATCTAGGATAAATTATTATCTACAAAAATATGTTACAAATATTCACTCAAAAAGAAAGAGAAAATTTGGATTAACCAATTTTAGTATACAAATTTAATATCAAAGTCTCTATCTAAAATTGATTTGAATAAGTTCTGTTAGCCACTTCTAGTTTCTTTGTGATGTAAAATCTTTTAAAGCATAAAAATCAGCCTTTCTACATTATTCCATTACACATACATAGAAGTTAAAAGAAATGAGAAGACAGAACAATCAACCAGGAAGGTGAATTTACTGAGAAACAGTCATTCGTTCTCCCTCCTCCTTTTCTTTTCCTCCTTTTCCAGGTCTCTTTCGGTTACAATCAAGAGAAGTGTTGAGAGTTCTGAGAATATTTCTTTGAGGGCTTCAAATCACCATACCTACATCCTCTGCCACAACTACACACACAGGAACAAAAATAAACTTCTGCTATCTACTCATGTAGGAGGGATTCATGCAAAATAAACTCCTACATGGAGACCAACAGGTGAGTTTTCTACCTGTTCTTTATAATGTCCTTCCATTATGGTAAATCCCACACATTATGAGGCAGAAGTGGTTATGTGGGCTTTTCCTTGAAGTCAAAAAACATGCAGTCATTTCAAGTACCTGGTGATCATAGGGTACAGCCAGGGAGGGTGCGATCCCCCTTGGGGGGAGGGGTGGTGGATGGGCTCCCGCACCCATGCACCTCCTGATGTACAGATTCTGGAGAAACAAAGGGCAGTCACACCGCAGTCAGCCTGTCAGGCTGTTGGGCCACTGGGCAACCCGACCAGCCTGGAAGTGCCCCATCAGTTGCTGAAAGCAAAACTCTGTCCCCCCTGTGAATCCAGGCAATTTGGGCCAGAGAGTCAGAGGAGACCAGTAATCAACTCCTCCTCTCTACTCACCTCCTTGGGGTTACAGCAACCCCATCTCCAAACCCAAATCTGACCCTGGAGTGCCAGAGTGGGGGTGGCAGGTTGGCTCTGCCGGTGCTTCCGCGCCCTCTGGAGGTTGTCTGCTCTAATGGCAACTCTCAGTCCTTCCTCCTCCTCCTTCCCTAGTCCTGGGGGCTGCCTTGGCCTCCTGCAGCTGCTGGCCTGATTTCATTCTTCTTTTTTCTCCAATTACAATGAAGCGTCTTACAGAGGTTTGGAATATTTTGAAGAAGGAAGATCTTTTAGTCAATACACCTTAACCGTGAGAAGTTGGTTTCAAGAATGAACCTGAAATACTGTGTTTTTCTCCTGTTGATCCCAATGAGAGACAGCTCAAGTTTTCTAAATCATAAGAAAAACCAAGGTAAATATGATATTCTCAGCCAGAGATGAAAAAGCAGTTTTTAGCACCCCCTCCTCTTGTCATATGACCAGGATTTAAATCAATCAGCTGCCACAGGTTTTTAAATCACATGACCCAACTTTAAATCAATCAGCTGCTTCCCTGTAACTCACATGACTTGGCTTTGAAGAGTAAGAAATGCAGAGGTATAAAAATGATGTTCTGAAACAATAAATGGAAAAACAACATTTTAGAAAGTTTTTTCTTTTCGAATGGACCATTCATTGCATACAGAATAAAGAATTCTCTTGTGGCTTTCTTGAACTGTAAACACATACAATGTCTCCGTTGGCTTGATTGACTTAGTTTTTTTTGGTTTTTTTGTTGTTGTTGTTAACATCTTTATTGGAGTGTAATTTCTTTACCATGTTGTGTTAACTTCTGCTGTATAACAAAATGAATCAACTATTCGTATACATATATCCCCATATCCCCTCCCTCTTGCCTCTCCCTCTCACCCTCCCTATCCCACCCCTCTAGGTGGTCACAAAGCACTGAGCTGATCTCCCTGTGTTATATGCAGCTGCTTCCCACTAGTTATCTATTTTACCTTTGCTAGTGCATATATGTCCATGCCACTATCTCACTTCATCCCAGCTTACCCTTCCCCCTCCCCGTGTCCTCAAGTCCGTTCTCTACATCTGCATCTTTATTCCTCTGGAGCGACTCCTGCTAGGGATGGATACTTCCTTTTATGCTCAGGGAAATCCCCTAGTTTGAATATGATTTGAATTTGATCCTGTGAAACCATCAGAACTTCCCACCGGAGATAAATGAGGAGATTCTGGCCTTTATTAGCATGCACGATGAACACGGGTGTCCTGGCTGTACTTGCCAACCCTCCTATTTTACCCACCTATTTTTATCCACCTTCCTCCCTGTGAGTACCTTTGACCAACCCTGAGCTCAGACTCCTGACCTATTCCAGTGACTTTGTCAGTCTTTCTTTAAAAATGGACAGGTAATAAAATGAATTTAACCTAGAAGCAGCAGCTCAGTAAGGGAAATAAAATCATCAGAAGTTATCTAATCACAGCCACAGCCATCCAGGGCTCTGTCTTATCTACTGGGTCATAAGAATGGGACCTTCCTAAACTTGAAGGGCATCCAATCAAATAAGTAAAGGTGTTGCCCACCTCTGGCTCTTGGAGGGATTGCTAGGCAGTCTACCCAGGGTATACTAACTGCAAAACACTGTCATGGTTTTGAAACACCTATGTTCCAGGAAAGCTTTTTGGGGTGCATGGTGAAGGTTTCTTTTTGACATCAAGCAAAAAACAAATCACCAAGCTCTTTGAGCACAGGGGTTCTTAAGAGGGCAGTAGAAGGAAGGAACGGGCAGAAAAGACGATCTCCTCTGAAGTGAAGGTCGTTTTTCCAAAAGAGTAGGATTTAGTCTCAGTTTAAGGGGAACACTTTTAAATAGCTGGGACAGCTCCAAACTGCAGTTTAGGGAACGAGTGCTTCAAAAGAACAGTGCTTTGAAAGTCCTGACAAGGCAGCAAGAGGATGAAGAGTTGGTTTTGCATAGTTTTGAACACAGGAGTAAAGAAGCAGAGGCATCTCTGACTAAAAGGCCCTGAGATCCTATGGCATCAATGGGTCAGTTGCAGGGGTCAGGGGGTGGGGATGGGGATATATTTCTCTCAAGGTCTCCCAGGGCCGTCACCCCTCCCTACCCCACCCGCCTACTCCCTTCACCCTTCCTCCCTCCACTGTTGGGTCCCCAGGGACAGCACTTCTTAAGCTGGAGCACTCAGGCACCATCTCTGCTGTCTGGATTCTGGAGCCTGGCAAGTTCTGGGACAGGAGGCAGGTCTGCAAGGCCATTGGGGTGCATTCAGACTGGAGGGCTGGAGGGGAACTGGAGCTCTGAAGCCCGCTCACGTCCTTGAAGCCAAGGGAGGAACACATCCTCCTAACAGTACTTCTCAGGGGTCAGCGTGCTCCCCACCCGACGGTGATCCATACTCACTTGAGGCAGCAAGGACTGCCTCTAACTGGCCCCCTCGATTCCGCCTTAAGGGTCCTCGCACATGTGTGACAGCACAGGCCCCGGATCTCTTCAGTCAGCTGAGGCCAGTGCTGCCGGCATCCCTCCAGTCCCATCCCCCAGCCCCTCTCTCTGGGACTGTATCTAATAGAAGAAAGAGCACAGAGGAATTGGCTGAATCAAGGGATCTGGGAGCCTGGGTATGAGTTTGAAGACCGAGAACCTAAGGCACAATTACATATTATTGGAAACTCTTGTGGGGTGTGTGGGGGGAGGTTAGAAGGCTGAGAGGTGAGTCGACCTGGTGAGTCCAGCCCCAGGACACCACACAGCCCCGCCCCCCTTTTCCTGCCATCAGACAAGTGGTGCCGCGGGACTCTGCACTTCCCCCTCCCTGATTCTCCTCCAGAAGAGCAGGTGGCCCCCCTCAGAGGGCAGGGGCAAGACAACGGACCAAGTCCCCCTGCACTAAGGCGCTGCTGGAAGCTCTTCCTGAACAGCAATGCTGGCTTGGAGCGAACCCGTGCACCGCCAAAGTTGGTCTCGTCCTGCAGCTGACAGACGCAGGTTTTAATTCAGATGTCCTAGCTTTAAATCAATCAGCCCCCCTTTAAGTCAGGTGACCCGACTTTAAATCACTGTGTGCCCCTCAAGCCTGTAACTTCAAAAGTTGGGAACTTCACTTTGATCCCAGCACCTCACACAGCTGAATGCACACTGTAGTCACCCCCAAGCCTGGCTTAGAGGCAGGATATAAGGTAAGGGGATGGGCTGCACACATGGTGAGGAGGGTGCACTTCATGTACCAGAAGGGTCCAGGTACTCTGGGCACAGCAAGCAGTGCACGATACAGCAGCTCCCTGGCAAAGCTGGTGATGCACAGGGGGAGCAGGCACACCCAGGCACGCAGAGGTTCCAGGCCGGGAGCTGGGGCACAGCCAGCCGGGAGGGTGTGAAAGCCGAGGATCTGAGCCTTCTTGAGAAAGGCAGACACAGAGGATGGATGAGAAGCAAAGACCAGATGAAACATGGATTTGAAAAACACACCCTGCTATTGAAATTGGGGTGGGGGGCACCCCAGATTTGAGTCCTCTTACTCCCCAGTTGCTAGTGCTTTGGCATTTGTCCAATTATTTATAAAATGTGACTGATAATATCTAATCCATAGAATACTGCATTTGTAATGGTTTTGCGTGTTTATGTTTCTATAGTGGAATAATCTTTTCTGCAAGAAAAATGTATACTATCTGAAATAAATCAAAACTCCTTTTTAAAAAGTACTATATTGGACTTCCCTGGTGGCACAGTGGTTAAGAATCTGCCAGCCAAGGCAGGGGACATGGGTTCGAGCCCTGGTCCGGCAAGATCCCACATGCCGCGGAGCAGCTAAGCCCATGCGCCACAACTACTGAGCCTGCATGCCACCTACTGAAGCCCGCGTGCCTAAGGCCGGTGCTCCACAACAAGCGCAGCAAGGGAAGCCACCGCAATGAGAAGCCCGCGCACTGCAACAAAGAGTAGCCCTCGCTTGCCACAACTAGAGAAAGCCCGTGCGTAGCAACGAAGACCCAACGCAGCCAAAAATAAATAAATAAATAAATATTTTTTTTTTAAAAAGTACTATATCCTTCTGTACAACTTCTCTGGGAAGAACAGAGAGATGGCATGGGAGAGTGAGAAAGACCAATATTTAGTGCACATCTCTCATGCAGGTGCTCTGCTGGCTCAGATAGTTTTATCCCCACTTTACAAAGGAGGAAGTAAGCTCAGAGAGGTTTAGTAATTTTCCCAAAGCCAAACAGCTATTGAGTGGCAGAACCAAGATCTGAACCAAGTCTGTTACCTTCAAAGCCTAAGTCCTCATCACAACAAAACTCAATTAATATTGACATTTATCGAATTACATTGCGACCTGGGGAGTTCTTGGCACAATCCTGAATAAGAGTGAGAAAGAAAGAAATAGCATTGTTCCTACAGTCAATCAAAATTTTTGGAGCAGCTGCTAGATTCCTGGTCCTTTTAGGGGTTCAGCAGTGATCAAGAGAGGAAGAGTCCTGCTTTCATGAAGCATGTAGTGTGGAGAAGAGACGGGTGCAACTTGGGTGAGGGATTTCAGCTTGCTGGGCCTCTGTTTCCTCATCTGGAAAATGGGATGGGTGTTTCTCATTTTCTGAGATTGTCCAGCCCTCACATTCTCTGATTCCATAAGAAGCATTTGTTTTCCTGTTTTTTTAAAATTCAATCAGGCCATGAGCTGTGATGAATGTTGTTAGCTGCTCCCCAAATCACTCTATTCCCACCCTTTTCCTGTGATCAGGTCTTTCCCGAAACATGACTCACAATCAGTCAAGTCCCAGAACCTAAGGGGCACCCAGCAGAAAAATTCCAACCCTTGCTTCCCAGGAGCTCTGCGGTCTACCTGCCAGGTAAACTTAACTCACCTGGCACAAGGTGGCCAACCCTGGTTTCACATCAACATGATCTCAGGCACAAACCTCCTTGTTTTCCCATTTTGTCTTTAAGTTACTTGTTGAAACAACTGCACAAATTATGACAAAGATATAAAATCAGGCATCTTCTGCTCCCAGTGCCTACTAATAAATGATTTTCTGCCACCTTAATGATAAAGATAGAACATTTCAACATTCTGCTGCCCTTATTATTTGTCATTTTTGTTGATATTTCTATTGAGTACATCTTTCAATATTTTAACAATGGAACATCATTTAGGTTGTTCCAGACCCAGCCTTCAGTGGTAAAGGTTTTGTTGTTATATTTCTATTATGTTTCCTTTAAAAATCATTATCCTATTTAAATGGATTAAGTCAATTCTATAGGCATTTATCTTATGATATTGATGAAATTAATACATAGAGGGCAGTAGTACAAGTTGATTGGACTTGAGAACCTCTATTAGCACAGTTAAGTATAAATATTGTCTATATGTAAACCAAAGTACATGCTGAGTGAGATTCTCTGACTCTTTTTCACTGTCTGCCCCTCAAGCCTGTGAGAAATGGAATATTTCTTGCCATATCAGTAAACAAAGGATGTCACAGTCTTCAGCATTTGCAGCCCTCCAATGTGAGCTGGCGGGCCCTGAGGCACTCAGGATATGCAAATACAGAATGCAGGCCCCAGGGAGCTGAGGTGCATATCAAAGGAAGGATTTTAGTGAGCCCAGACTCTTGCATCTTCCCATACAAAGAAAAGCGCTACATTCCTCACCTTGGGAGAGCTGGTTTTCCTTAGTTAACAATCACCTTCTGATGTTCCCCATTACCTGCGCCATTCCCCTGCCCTGTCCCCTCCCCCCGGTACTTTAGCTCAGGGAGGACGGAGCGCAGAGGCACTCGGCTGAACAAGGGGCCTGCGAGCCTGGGGATGCGTTTTCAGCCGCTTTCCCCGCAGTCGGGAGGAGGGGTGCTGACGCTGCAGCCGGACCCTGCGCCTCCCTTGCCCCGTTTCCCCTCAGGACGCTCAGGCCGACCCCCTCCCCACGCCCCCCAGGCCCTACGAGCCAGGCCGAGGGCAGGGGCGAGAGGAGGGACCGAAGTTCCCCGGGACCAGATGCTGTTGGCCGCTCTTTCTACACAGCAGCAGCGGGTGGCAGCGAACCCCTGCCCCTCAGAAGCTGGTCTTGCGCAGCCGCCCGGGCACAGAACCAGGCGGAGGGTCCGCGTCCACTTACCTGGCGCGCGGTCCCCAGGACTGTCGCGGCTTCGGCCGCCGGGGCCCCTCCAGAGCCTGCAGCCTCAGTGAGGCCGCCCTCCCCTCGGGCTCCGGGGCAGTTCAGTGACGGCGGAGGGAAGAGACCCCGCCGGAGCCGGGAGTTCCAGCTCTGCGGAAACGCGGGCTCCATTCTGGGGTCAGGGGGTGGGACGGCTCTGCCCCGAGGCCTTCCGGGAGGGAGGGGGACGCTGGGGGAGGGAGCCGCCAGGAGCGCAAGGCCTCAACGGGGGTCCTGGAGGGGTGGCCCGGCCCGGGGTCCACGCCCACTGTGACCGCAGCCCAGGCCTTTTTTCTGTAATCCTACACAAAAAGTTAGAAAGATACACAGTCTATAGTAAATATTCAAAAATGATTGTTGCTGTTGTGCTTACTATACTATTAAATGTGTAAAATCCATAAAACACTTTAAGTTCAAAGTTAAATATGAATTTTTACCTTTCCTTATTATCTCTCTATTCACAATTGTGGTTAATGAATCAGAGACTGGCATCATTAGTTAAAAATGCGCTTGTTAAAAAAATGGAATTCAGCCCCACCAGACCTACTGAATCACAATCTGCAATTTTACAATCTCCCCAGTGTACTTCTGTACCCATGAATAGTTGAAATGTACATTTCTACCTCGACATGTCTTTTCTGTCTGAGAAATACACACATTTTATCCAGTTTGACATAAATAAAACACTCAAAAAATGCATATGCCTGTGTTGAAACCATCATTTTATCATTTCTTTTCCAGAAAAGTGTAGTCTCTATACTGGTTTTGTGGATCACATGCCATACTCTTTTCTTGTAGTTAGAAATAAGGTAGAGAATGTTACTTTGTAAATATATATATATATATTAGTGGATAATTCAAAACACTCTTCTAAATTAAAACCAGTTCTCTTAACTTGTTGTTTTCTTCTTGGGTCATATTATGAACTCTTCCCGTGGCCACATGGCATGTGTACTTTTAATTTCAGGGACTGCTGACATTCCAGGATGTGGCCATAGATTTCTCTCAAGAGGAGTGAGAATGCCTGGACCAAGATCAATGGGAATTGTACAGAGATGTGATGTTAGAGAAGTATAGGAACCTGCTCTCCTTGGGTGAGGATACCTTCCTTCCAGAATTCCTTATCCACTCACAGGGTTTAGAGTCTTTCATTTGTAGAATGTCTCCTGGAATCTTCTGCTTCCTACAGTAGGGTTTCAGATTGCAACTTTTCAGGAAAGATTGGGAGTTTGTGGT
This sequence comes from Balaenoptera acutorostrata, assembly GCF_949987535.1. Taxonomy (NCBI): domain Eukaryota; kingdom Metazoa; phylum Chordata; class Mammalia; order Artiodactyla; family Balaenopteridae; genus Balaenoptera; species Balaenoptera acutorostrata. The sequence goes on along the minus strand of NC_080066.1, from coordinate 91,414,818 downwards.
TATAATTTATCTTATTCTTTTAAAATTGCAACCTCCCTTTTAATATACTTTGTAACTGCTTGGGATGTGTCTATATGAACTGTGTACTATATGCTTCTGTTATAGTCCTTACAATATTTTATTGTCTTATTTTCTGTAACAATTTTCAATGGATTCTTTGGGCTTAAGGTATATTAAAAGGGAGACTGTGATTCTGGGACTTCCCTGGTGACGCAGTGGTTAAGAATTCGCCTGCCAATGCAGGGGACATGGGTTTGATCCCTGGTCCGGGAAGATCCCACGTGCCACGGAGCAACTAAACCAGTGAGCTGCAACTACTGAGCCTATGCACCACAACTACTGAAGCTGGTGCGCTTTGAGCCCGTGCGCCATTTATTTTTTGGAGAATAAAACCACTTCTGAATGATTAAAATTTAGACCAGCTAGTCAAAATGCTTTATCACCTGTTGTTCTAAAACACTGATCAATGGAACAAGTTAGACTAGGGATAACAGTGTAATCGTATTCTAGAGTTCATATCGACAATACGGTTTATGACCTTCATGCTAGATTAGAATATTTCAATGTTATAACTGCTATTAATGGTCTATTTGTTCAATGATTAAAGTCCCACGTGATCTGAGTTCAGACTGGGTCATCCTGGTTGGTTTCTGTCTATTATAGATTTCTCCCAGTAGGAAAGGACAAGAGAAATAGGGCTTACTTTACAAAATGTCTTCAAACTAAATGATGATATAATTTACATTCAATTAATTTATACATACCCTACTGTAGAACAGGGTTTGTTACGGTGGCAGAACCCGGTAATTATGTAAAACTGAAACCTTTATCTGCAGTTGTTCAAGTCCTCTTCCTAAGAATATGTTTATAATCAAAATTCTTTCACAAATTACCCAATTTAATTCACCATAGCATTCCTCATATTAACTAAATGGAGAATCCTAGGCTATATACAAATCCAGAAAAGGCCCAAAATCATCAGCCCCTATGGATTATTACAACCCATTGCTGAGGCATTCAAATTATTTATTAAAGAACCACCATGACCATCAACATCATCAATTTATATATTACTGCCCCAATGCTAGCCTTAACCGTGGCTCTCACAACATTAATTCCTCTTCCCATATCTTATCCACTAATTAATGTAAATGTAGGCATACTATTTATATTAGCCATATCAAGCCTAGCCATTTATTCCATCCTCTGATCTAGATGAGCTTCAGATTCAAAATACTCACTCACTGGAGCTCTAGGGACAGTAGCACAGACAATCTCATATGAAGTAATGTAACAGTTATTCTATTCTCAGTCTTACTGATAAATGGATCACTTACACTTTCAACAGTATTTATTACACAAAAACACCTATAACTAATTTTCTCCTGACTCCTACCCAGAATTTGATTATCTCTGCAGTAGCAGAAATCCAACGAAGCCCCACTTGATTTAACAGAAGTAGAATCAAAACCTGTATTTGGCTTCAATGTAGAAAATGTAGCAGGCCCATTCACCCCGTCCTTCCTAGAGAATATGTCAATTTCCTTATAATAAACATTTCCACAACATTCTATTTATAGGATCATTTGACAATCCCTAAATGCCAAAATTATATACAGCCCAAGTCATCATTAAAACACATCTAACAATCTCCTTTCTATGAATTCGAGCATCCTACCCACAGTTTTGATATGATCAACGTATACATCTCTTATAAAAATTTTTTTATTACTAACATTAGCCCTATGTATATGAGAGTTTTCACTACCTGTCATCATACCAGGCAACCCACCACAAACTTAAGAAATACGTCTGACAAAACAGTTACTTTGATAGAGTAAATGATAGAGGTTTAAATGCTCTTATTCCTGGAATTGAACTTATTCCTAAGAATTTTACATTCTCCATGCTACCACATTACACCACATGCTATATAGTAAGGTTCTCTAAGAAAGCTTCAAGGCCCATACTCCCAAAATATTGTTGTATATCCTTCCTGTACTATTAAACTCTCATTGTTTTTACTATCATTCTACTGACCATTATCTCAGGAAATATAATTGTAGTAACAAGCTCACACTGGTTAATGGTATCTGCATTCTAATAAAAAACATGAACCCATAAGCTACAGAAGCATCCAACAAATATTTTCTAAAACAATCCACCACATCAATACTACTTATATGGCTATTATCATTAATCTAATATACTCTGGTCAAAGAACACAATGAATTACAAAAATCTTTAATCCAGCAGCATCCACTATCATGAAAATCGTCCTTGTCACAAAAGTAGGATTTTCCCCATTTCACTTCTGAGTGCCCAAAGTAACTCAAGGCATTCCATGAACAGCAGGCCTGATGCTATCAACATGACAAAATTGCACCCCTATCAGTTTTATACCACATGTTACCATCCATCAACCTAAACATACTGTTAATCATAGTGATATTATAAATCATAGTTGGACGTTGAGGCAAACTTAGCCATACTCACCTGGAAAAATTACACCCTCCTCATCAATTGCCCATATAGGATGAATAACAGCTGTTATAATGTATATTCCAATTATAACAATCCTAAACATACTAATTTATATCATAACAACACTATCTTCTTCCTATTAATACCCAGATCATGTACTACAAGAGTATCATTATCACACACATGAGATAAAACACCTCCCATCAGGATCCTTATCCTCAGCTTTATAGTGTCATTAGGAGGTCGCCCACCATTATCAGGGTTTTGACCCAAATGAATAATTATCCAAGAGATAACAAAAATGATAACATCATTCTACCAACACTAATAGCCATCACAGCAGTCCTCAGCATATATTTCTACTTGCAGCTAACATACTCCACATCACTAACTATATTCCCTTCAATAAACAACACAAAAATACAACAATTTGAACATACAAAACAAATAACCTTCCTATCATTACTAATCATAATAGCCACATGATTACTACCCATAACCCCCATTCTATCAGTGCTGGACTAGGAATTTAGGTTAGTTCAGACCAAGAGCTTTCAAAACCCTAAACAAGTACAATTTGCTTAATTTCTAAAAATAAGGACTGCAGGACTTTATCCTACATCAATTGAATGCAAAGCAAACATTGTAATTAAGCTAAATCCTAACGAGATTGATGAGTTTTAACCCCAGGAAATTTTAGTTAACAGGCAAATCCTCTAGTCAACTGGCTTCAATCTACTTCTCCTGCCTTTGAGAAAGAAAAAAGAAAAAAAAGGCAGGAAAATCACAGGCAGAATTGAAGCTGCTTCTCTCAAGTTACAATTCAATTTGTTGATTCACCACAGGGTTTGCCAGAAAGAGGGCTCAATATCTGTCTTTAGGTTTACAGTCGAATGCTAGCTCAGTCATTTTACCTCTGTTCATACACTGCTGATTATTATCAACAAATCACAAAGATATCGGCATTTTATCTTTACTATTTGGTGCTTGAGCTGGAGTAGCAGGCAGCACCTTAGGTATATTAATCCTGGCTGAGCTATGCTAACCTGGAGTGTTACTTGGAGATGCCCAAATCTGTAAGGTAGTTATAACAGTCCCTGCTCTTGCAATAATTTTCTTTATAGTTGTACCCATTATGATTGCAGGGTTTGAAAACTGACTTGGGCCACTAATAACTGGGGCACCTGAGGTAGCATTTCCCCAAATAAATCATATAAACTTTTGACTACTGCCCCCATCATTCTTACTCCTACTCATATCACCAATAGTAGAAGCTGGTTCTGGTACAAGTGGAACCGTATATTCAGTTGTAGCCTGCAATCTGGCCCACACAGGAGCCTCTGCTGACCTAACCATTTTCTCCTTACATTTTAGCAGGTGTCTCTTCAATTCTTGGTGCTATTACTTGTATTACTATAGTCTTTAATACAAAACCAGCAGTCATATCCCAATACCAAACATCAGTATTTGTTTAATCTTTGCCAACTATAGCCATATTACTATAATTACCACTCTCAGTCTGAGCAGCCAGAATTGCCATACTGTTAAGAGATAGAAATCTAAACAATACCTTCTTTGACCCTGCAGGAGGAGACCGAATTCTATACCAACACCTATTTTGACTCTTTGGTCACCCTGAAGTCTGTATTCATGGCCTACCAGGGTTTGTTATAATCTCACATATCATGACATACTATTTAGGACAAAAAGTGCCTTTCAGCTATTTGAGAATAGTATGAGTCATGTTCACGGGCTTTTTAGGATTTTTCTTGTGGGCCCATCATATGTTTACCATAGGGATAGCTGTCGACTCAGGAGCATACTTTGCATCAGCTACCGTAATTACTTCTATCCCTACAGGAGTAAAAGTATCTAGCTGATTAGCAACTCCTTTCTAATTTTTTTTTTCTTGGCTGCGTTGTGTCTTCGTTGCTGCACGCGGGCTTTCTCTAGTTGCAGCAAGTGGGGGCTACTCTTCGTTGTGGTGCGCAGCCTTTTCATTGCAGTGGCTTCTCTTGTTGCAGAGCACGGGCTCTAGGCATGTGGGCTTCAGTAGTTGTGGCACGTGGGCTCAGTAGTTGTGGCTCGCAGGCTCTAGAGAGCAGGCTCAGTAGTTGTGGCGCACGGGCTTAGCTGCTCCGTGGCATGCGGGATCTCCCAGACGAGGGCTCGAACCCGTGTCCCCTGCGTTGGCAGGCGAATTCTTAACCACTGTGTCACCAGGGAAGTCCCTGATTAGCAACTCTTCACGGAGGTAATATTAAATGATCTCCCACTATATCATGACTTTTAGGCTTGATTTTTCTTTTTACAGTAGGTGGTTTGACAGGAATCATCTTAGCCAACTCATCCCCAGACATTGTCCTCCAGGATACATACTATGTAGTAGCACAATTTCATGACGTAATGTCCATGGGAGCAGTCTTCAGTATTATAGGAGGCTTCCTACACTGATTCCCACTATTCTCAGGTTATACACTTAACTCAGCATGAGCAAAAATTCACTTCACAAGTATATTTGTAGAGGTAAATATGACTTCCTGCAGCACTTTCTTGGCCTCTCAGGGATGTCACTACATTACTCTGAGTACCCTGATGCACACACAACATGAAATATTTTGTCTTTAGGCTCATTCGTCTCACTAGCAGCAGTAATGCTAATAACCTTCATACTTTGAAGAGCTTTTGCGTCCAAGCGAGAAGTCTCAGCAGTGGAAACTGTTACTCCTAACCTAGAATGGTTACACGGATGCCCTCCACCATATCCTATGTTTGAAGATGCTACCTATGTGAATGTAAAATAAGGAAGGACTCAAGTCCTTTTCAACCAATTTCAAGCCAACACCATAACAATTATGTCTTTCTCAATAAATGAGATAAAAGTAAAAAGTGATGTCACTTTGTCAAAGTTAAATCATAGGCTAAAATCCTGTATGCAGGATTGAGATACATACAATAGATGCACAGGTAGAGAAAATTTGAACAATTTACCAGCCATTATTGTAATCTTAATTGCCCTATCATCATTGTGAATCCTTTACATGATACATAAAATCAATAACTCTTCCGAAACCATAAAAACTATGGGTCAGTAATGATACTGAAACTACAAATACACAGATTATGAAGATTTAAATGTTGACTCCTCTGTAATCCCCACATCAGAGCTAAAACCAGGAGAATAATGACTAATAGAAGTCAACAACCGAGTAGTTAGAGATAGTCATCGAATATTAGTTTCATCTGAAATTGTTGTACACTCCTGAGCTGTTCCTTCTCAGACCTAAAAAGAGCTGCTATCCCACGATGCCTAACTTAAAGAATCTTAATACCAACAGGACCAGGCCTATGTTGTGGACAAGAGAGCTCGTTTTCCTGAGTTCAAAGACAGGACAGAGGGATATGGCTGAGATATGGGGTGAATCTGGAGCCCATGGGGATGCACTCTCCAAGCTCCAGTATAGGAATGGGGCCTCTAGGGTCCCAGGCCACCCACCACGCCTTCCCAAGCAGGATCTGGGCAACATTCCCTATCAGTGATGAGGCAGCCCTAGCACTTGTCACGCCCCGATGTTGTGTCCTATGTGGACCTCATGCTCTTGGGGCCACACCCCACACTCTGCAGGTCCATGCTACAGGGTCCTTCATGCCTCAGGAATAGAGACCACACAGCAAGCAGTTCCCTCCCCAACCAGCAGGAGGAGGGGAGGAGAGCAGGGGCACCAGGGGAATCTCACTCAGACAACAACACCCCAGCGGTGCCAGCGGGGACAGTGATGATGCAGATGAGGCACAGACCAAGAGATGGGACCAGAGGACCCAAAAGGCAGCTGGTCAGGTCCTGACTCACCTGCACCCCGTTCACCTTTGTCCCGCATACACCCCCTTCCTCATACACCCTCTCCTTAAATGCAGATTCTTCAGATGCAAACAGGCAGAACTTCAGACTGAAAGTCAGCTCTTCCAAAATGACCCGTCAGCAAACACTGCAGTATTCCACTCCAGTGGGTGCCCTGGAGTCGACAACTCAGGGACTGAAGTGGATATCGGTGCCAGGGGCAGTGGGAGGGAATGGGGAATGAGACTTTCATGGTTGTGGAATTTTGGTTTTGCAAGATGAAAAGTTCTAGGGATGGTGGTGATGGCTCCACGAGAAAGTGAATATATCTGATGCCTCAGAAACGTGCACTTAAAATGGTGATGATGGTAAAGGGTATGTGACGTGTGTTTTATTTCACTTAAAATAAATTCTTAAAATAATGTCTTGTTAACTGAGATTCCATTTCGACTCCCCTTCGTCACAAATGTCAGAGGCCCAGACACAGTCCCCTACCTTAGGGGCCATCACGGTACCCTCACAGAGCACGTGGGAGACCATTCTTAGGGGGGGCTAGTCTGTGCTCACCTGACCTCTGTCCAGGGGGACTCAGGCAGTGGTGACCCCCATAGATTTGATATAATATATGCTATGATATTAATATGATACCACCAAGGGTTGTCACTCACCAGAACACAGAGCAGCAACCCACTCAAACATGCCTGACCTCATATGAATGTGACAAGATTAAGAGAAGAAAAGGAACCACAGGATAATCAGGGCAACACTCTTCATTCAGATGTTGTAAATCTCAAAAGGGACAAGAAACTCTGCAGGCAAAGAGCAGATATGGGGTCTCCCCGTACATGTGATCCCGACCCATGCAGATGTAGTGAGACCCACACAGTCCCCACCCCCTGTACCTGGGGTCACACATCCACACTCCCCACAGTGACCCCACCTCCCCAGACCCTGCATCTAAAGTCACATGTTCTCACTCACCAGGGTGACCCCACCTCCCCAAACCCCCTCACACCTGGGTCACATGTCCACAGTCCCAGGGTGACCCCACCTCCCCAGACCCCCCCACCTGGGGTCACAAGTGCACAGTCTCCTGGGTGACCTCACCTCCCCAGACACCCCACACCTGGGATCACAGGTCCCCACTCACCAGGTGACCCCACCTCCCCAGACCCTGCACCTGGGGTCACACGTCCCCTTGGTCAGGACACCATGGCTCTGCTGGTTGGTTCCCTAATGTGGAAACAAGCTGGGTCCCTGGGACTTCCTGGGATGCCAAAATAAGTGTAAGGTTGCTCTCCTCCCCCCACACCTGTCCCAGAGAAGTCCTCCTCTTCTCACTTTGGTTCTGTGTGATTTTAACTGTTTTTAAAGCTTTCATGCTAGAGTTGAACACACTACCTTGGTTCTGGCAGGCTCAGTCCTTTCTTGTCTCACTTACATGTTGAGAAAACTCACAGGACAGCAGGGCTGAAAGCCGAGGGGCAGCTCTGGACTCTGCTGAGTAGGGATGGTAGACTGGAAGGAGAGCTCAGCAGCAGCCTCAGCTGTTACCCATCGGCCTTTTGCCCAATCTGCGTGCCCTGCAATCAATTCACCAGCTAAACCTGCCTATCGGCCTTTTGCCCAAACTGCATGACTTGCAATCAATTCACCAGCTAAACCTGCCTCCCTACTCACCATGCATGTGCTGGTAAATTGGAATAATTTCCCGGTAGCCCTTCTGAGGATTCTCCACGAGCCCCAGGGAAGGTGAACTTGCAGGGATAAAGACTAAGGCCCCGACCATAGCACTGACCCTTGGGAGGGCCAGGTCACCACACTCAGAAGAGAGGCTGTTACGTAGACAAACCCACCTCAGCTCCAGACGCCAGACATCTAAGCACTGACATTCAGATGCAGACACTGAAGGAGCTTCCCAGTATTGAGGCCAGGCCTGGTCTCTACCCAGGTCCCCATAGTCCTAGCGTACACAGAACATGGTCAGGTGTAAATGTTCTTATTATAGACAGCACATGGTCAGCTCTAAACATAATCAGTAGACAGGACATGCAGAGGTCTAAATCTACCACGTAGACAGAACTTGATCATGTTTAAACTACCTTAGGGCTGATCTCATAGGAGGTACAGGTCACACACATGGGTCTCTCATCTTTGGACACCCACATCAGGAAACCGAACAAAATCTTTGTCATTAAACATTTCAACAGGCAAAACAGAATTGTTACCAATTTCTCTGGACACCTGATGGTCAGGATCCACGGGCGAGCCACGAACTTCTTAGAGTGCAGCCCAGTCTGCTGCCAGGACAGACAAGAAGTGGCCTGATTCCAGCCTCCCAGGCTTCCAGAAGGAGGCAGCCACACTGGAAGCCCAGGCAGGACAGTCCTGCAAGGTCTGGGCCGGGAGACGCGGTCTGTCCATTCCGCTGGCCGATTCCGGACGGGGCGCTCAGGGCCGCTGAGAGCCCTGCACTCAGGTCCTGCTTCCCTGCAGCGTGTGCGGGGGGCAGGGGGGATGGAGGGGGGGTGGCTGACAGCTCCTATGGCTCCCGGTTAGGTGACCTCATGCCCTGGGGCTGACACCCAGCACGGGCACCGCGCTGTCTTCTAGGGGAGGCACAGGGAGAGGTAGGGGCACCGAAGCCGTTGGAGAGGAGAACCCACGGTGGAACTCCTTGCACACTGGCTCATCCCCACCTGGTGACCCGCCTGCCCATCGTGGGCCGCATGCCACCACCCCACCACCCCTGAGTGCAGAGTGCCTCCTCTTTCAAAAGTACAGGGTCTCACATGAAGGAGACCCAGTGGGGATTGTCACCCTTCCCTCCCTCCTGATGCTGTGTTTGGGGAGAATGAAACCCCTTGACTGGGCGATGGGACCCTGTGTGGAAAGAGGTGGCGGCCCCATCCAAGTTGGGGCCTGGCTGAGAGATGGGAACACAGGAGCCACGTTCAGGGCCTGGAGGCCAGGCCAACAGGAGGGGCACAGCCAGCCCTGGCCAGGCTCTCCAACTGTGACATTGTAGCTTATAGGGGACCCGGGGCAGGTGACTGAATGTAATGGGGGCCTAAGGTGGACCCTGAATGGGGCTTAAAGAAGGTGTGAAGGATGTTACTGAGACAGTGACAGTCATTGGAAGACAGACTCTGTGTCAGGACATCCTGCTAAATCCATTTAAATCCCTGAGATCTGTGACCTTTACGTGGCTACGCAGGATTGTTAGAGCAGCTGCGTGCGGATATATCTGGGGCACAATTCAGTCTGCAACCCACTTGCAAGTGGTTCCAGCAAACACACAGGTGTGCACACAGGCAGGCACAGCACACACACAAACACATGCACGTGCACAGCACAAATATATTCACACACTAGCATGTGAACACACATACACGCATTTGCCCATGCACACACTCACGTGTGCAAATGCACATACCTATGCACATGCACCGCACATGTATGCAAACAGGCACATGCACACGCATAGCACACACACAGGGAATAAAGTGAATACCGTGAAGCATTAATTCCTGAACACAAGTGAAGCTGACATGTATTTTACCCTTTTCTTAGCCTTGATGTTTTCCACAACAAAAAGTTTAAGAAAAAAGTTAATGGCAAATGACTTTTGATTCATGGGACTTTCTGACGTTATTCCACAAATATTATAAGACATGAGAAATGAATGTAGATATTACATGTGTCCATTAACGGATGAATGGAGAAGCAAAACATGGTCCATCCATACAAGGGAATGCTATTCAGCCTAAAAAGGAAGGCAATTCTGACACAGGCTGCAGCAGGGATGATCCTTGAGGGCATTATGCTCAGTGATGTAAGCCAGACACAAAAAAACAAATAGTGCTTGATCCACTCATACAAGGCCCCTAGAGCAGTCAGAACCATAGAGACAGAAAGCAGGATGGTGGGTGCAGGGGCTCAGGGAGGGACAATGGGGAGTGAGTGTTTAACGGGTACTGTTTCAGTTTTGCAAGATGAAAATGTTCTGGAGGAGGATGGCGGTCAGTGTTGTACAACAGTGCGAATTACTTCATGACCCTGAAATGTGCACTTAAACGTGGTTAAGATAGTAAATCTTATGTTATGTGTATTTGACCACAATTTTTAAAACTTTTTTAAAAACAACAGGAAATAGTCCATGAATACAACAAGATGCACAACTTCACTAATAACCCAGGGATTAAAACCATAAGAAAAAAACTGCATACACCTACCAGAATGGCAGACATGAAATACACAGTATCAAATATCAGCAGGACATGGAGCAATGGAAAGCCTGGTATGCAGCGGGGGGATGCAACCACTTCTGAAATAATCGGGCCTCAGATAGCGAAGTCCATGCACACAGACCCACAGTGCTCCTCCCAGTTGAACACAAACCCACCAGCACTGCACCAAGACACACGGACATGGACGCCACAGCCACAGGAGCCAAACCTGAAACCAACCAGAAGGCCATCACAAGCGGATGCAGAAATGAACCATGCACACTCCTATGAAGGAATATTCCACAGCAATGGAGTACATTTTGTTTAAAGGTAGTAAAACTATAAAAATTATTTTTAAAAATATAATAATTTTAAAATAATTTTTTAAAAATACTATATTCACAAGATGAAAGAATCTCATGGACACGATGCTGAGCCATCAAGAGCAATAAAGCAGCATGCACAGTACACCCACTTACCGACTTTGGAACTAGGCAAAGCTGGGCTGCATTATTTAGGGCTGTGTGCCTGGGCGTAAACTATGAGGACAAATCACTGACACAAAATCAGGAGAACAGCTACCTCACGGTGGGGAGGACGCTGGGACGAGGGAAGGGCACTCCTGGGTGTCCACTCATCATGTTCTGTTTCTTGATCTTTATGATTATTCTTTACATATGTATAACCTAATCCTTAATATGTACTTACAGCTTATCATTTTTGTTTATTAAAAAGGGGTTATCCCAACAAAGTAGGAGGAGACCTGCTTCTCTCAGGGAAGAAAAGGAATAGTTTCTACCAGTGAAATCTCGATACCATGGCTGCTTCAACCATCAAGCATGACAACAACTCCCGTGAGAGGGGCACCGGGGCCACGACACTCAGAAGGATGCTCTGGGACCTCAGTCCGGGGTCACTGCCTCTGAGGAGCCCACGGCACCTGGTCAAAGTTCTCAGTCATTCTGTACATGACCCTTTTGCCTTGGTTGCTCTGGCACAGCTCGGCCAGCACCATCGCTGGTAGAGAAAGAAGAAACTTGCAGAAGAGGGAACAGGGCTTCAAGCTGACCCACCTCCTTCTACGGAGACGATGCCACAGTCCCTAAGAGAGGACGGCAAGGCCACAGAATCCAGCCTCTCCACCTGAGGCCTAGCCACACTAGCGCCCCACGCTTCTGATGCTACAGGGAGAATTTTGCAAGGTGCCCTCAGACCACCTGGCTGGACACAGTGGCGCTTTCAGACACGCAGGTCCTATCCGACCCCACACCTCTGCTGTCAGATTCCGGAGGTGGGCCTGGAAGCCTCCAGTTTTTCATTTTTGGTAACAGCTTTATTGAGATTGAATTTCTATACCACACAGTTAACCCATTTTAAGTATTAAGCTCACTGGTGTTTTGCATATTCACAGGGTTGTGCAGCCATCAGCACAATCCATTTTACAACATTTCCATCGTCTCCCCAGAACCCCAGTCTTTAGAGGCCACCCCTCATCTCCCACAGGACCAGCATCACCAATCCACTTTCTGTCTCTGTGGGCTTGCCTGTTCTGGATGTCTCATGTAAGTGGAATCCACTAATTGTCTTTTTGTGTCTGGCTTCTCTCACTGAGCATCATGTTTTCGAGGTTCATCTACATCATAGCCTGTGTCAGTGCTTCACTCCTTTTCCATGGCTGAGTAACCCTTACCCTGTCTGCTTTGAACTCTATAAGTAATTGTGACTCCCTGCCTACACCACACAGGGCTGCTGAGAATTTCACTTTCCATCATTCTTGGGGTGTAAGCTGAACTTTTAACCAACACCAAGGGATCCTGTGCAGAGGGTGAAAGCCCAGCCCCACAGGGTGCACAGTCGCCGTGTGTGACCAGAGCCCAGGAGGAAGGGTGAGATGGGCCTGCCTGTTTACAGGACCAGCGTCCTACGGTCTCATGTGAAACCAACTCGCTGGACAGCATTCCGTGGGAGCTGCTCCCCACGGTGCCAAGCGGGCAAGACAGAATGGCCAGGGACCACAATGCTGCCTTCAGTTCAGGCCCACTCATACTAACTGTCTATTTGGAAAGCGCTGAGGCTCCAGGGGAGGGTCCTTCCTGCTTCTTCCAGCTTCTTGGGGCTCCAGCCATCCCTGGGCTTCTGGCTGCATCCCTCCCATCTCTGCCTTCATCTTCATGTGGCTTCCCCTCTGTGTCTGTGTCTCTGCTCATCTTATAAGGACACAGTTACACAGGATTGGGACCACCCTAAGGCCCTTGTCTTACCTACTGACAAAACAAGGCCCTATTTAGAAATGAGGTCATGTCCTGAGGCCCTGGGGTGAGGACATGGATGTCTCTTTCCCTGGGGGGTACACAACCCCCTTCACTCTGAGATAACAGATAATGTTGCCCAGAAACAAGCAAGCCCCTTACCTAAGCCAGCCCCTCGAAGAGGTCTGAGCCTGCCTGGTTTCTTGGAAACTGACTGGGCAGGAGAGTGCAGCTCATGACTCGAGTGTGAAGGACACCAGGAAGCACCCGTGTGAGGCTTCCCTTCACAGCTGCAGCACTGGACCAGCTGATGAGGTCCAGCAGGGCAACTCCAACCTCCTTATAGGACTCGACCCACGTGGTCTGGGGGTGACAGGCAGCAGTGAGTGGGTGTATGATGAAGTGTATGTGACGGGCCTGCAGTGAGCAGGTGAGCACATCTGTGTGTGTGACATCAGGCACACCTGATGGGTCAGCAGTGAGCACATATGTCTGAGAGATCAGGTGCGGTACACACTCACGTGATCAGGTTCACGTGGCATCTTAGCGGGCAGGGTACCACAGGGCTGCAGTGCTGCCACAGGCTCGAGCCACCGACCCTGCCTGGTGTGGAGCATCCCTCCCCCACCACGTGCCCCAGCAGCTCCCACGTCCGCAACTGTGCAGTGGCTGCACCTGCACAGAGTACTTCCCCTGGGCAAATACTTCTTGAAGAGGGTCACCTCTGTGGTGATGGCGACCTTCCTCTTCTGCTGCTTCAGCGGGCGCCGCCCCCGCCAGTGGCTGCTTGCACCAAGGCATCTGGGCCGCAGACATCTGGTCCCTGCACCTGAGACCAAAGAGAAGGACTGGAGGGGCTGCGCTTTCTCCCACCAGGAGCCCCGTTTCCAGGGGGGGCCAGCGCGGCCATGTCAGACACACAGGACTGGACATTCTGGTTCATCTTCCCCCAAAACGGTGGGTGAAAAGAGAGCCATGTGGGACCTCAGACCACGTAGGACAAGGCGCGTGTCGAGGACCATCTCACCACTGTCGATTGGCCCATTCAGTTTGCACTCCTGTGAAATGCTGTTCCTGACCGGCTTTTCTCTACGTGACAGCTGAAAAGAACTGCTTGTATTTAAAAAGTGACCCATTTGTGTGAATTTGACAACGCGGTACGTGCAACCAAGCACACAGCTTGGTAGGAGGTTACTGCTATTCAGGAGGGACAGACACCTTAATGGTTTTGTGCTTTTCTAAATGTGGGAAGAGGCAAGAATCCAGGTTCATAAAAATTTTCTCCTGAAAATATCGAACTCTCTGAGGGTCAGTTCTGCCAGTTTTCCCAGAGTACAAAGTGCCTCATCCTGATCTTCGCCCTGAATTCCTTTCAGTGTGTCCTGTAAGTCTGTGATTGTGGTGGTTGATGACTTAATTCTTGTACAACTGAATGGTGGGCAACATTCTTTATGTTACAATCCCCCCTCTTTTGGTCATAATTTTGACCAAGGTTTAGGAGGTATTTCATGACCAATTTATCCCACGGCGCCTGGAATACTCATTCCCAGTTCAGGCGAGGATTCCCTTGATAGGCCACTCAATGTGCTGTTACTGGACTAGGCCCTGTTAACAGTAGCCCAAAGCCTCTGGGTCCCCTGTCCTACTAGTCTGTTATGGTCCAGGAAATGGTTCCCTCTTGTAGTGTCTTCCCATATCTAGAGTTATACTATTAAAATCACTGATCTTATAGAACTATGTATTTGACAATTGTTTTAGACACTGTCCTGTGCCTGCCTGCCCTTCCTGGGAAGGACCTGCTTGTGATTTTCTAAGCTGAGAATCTGACTCTGTTCTACTTTACACACAAGTTATTTCTATATGGCTTTAAGATAGGCTGAATTTTGCAGGAATAGAACAACGATGTGATTCTAGGAAAGCTTGTTCTCACAGTTATTCAGAACTTTCCCAAGAATTCTCTGACAGTTTGGAAAATCAAATCTCCTGGTAAAGTGGCTCAGAGTTTCTGAATTGCCAGTTAATGCACCAGGATTGCTGTCACCACAGTAATTCGAATTATATACAACAATGCCTATTTGTCCTCATTTAAAAACATTAAATATGAAGTTTGAAGCGAGTTGAATGTTACCTGCCTTTCCTTAAATCTAAATTGAAGAAAAATTTAAGCAAACATCTGATTACTTAGTGTAGTTGAAGCCAAGCATTCACCTATTAAATTATGTATAATTTCATTAAAATGTATTTATCTTTAATTCTCCTCTCTATTGTAACTATAGCTGCATACACACATATACATAATTATACTTTAATTATATGTGTAGAGAGATTATCTTATCTCTGCCTCCGATTTCAGAAAGTGAGGGGAGTGTTACAAAGTACTTGGTATAAAAAGGGTGAGGGTCTGACGGGTTGACAGAACACCCATGACGTAGCATTTCATTCCCACTAAGATACAAGAATCCAAAAGACAGACAATAAAAAGGGGAGAAATTGGAACCTTCAAACAGCGCTAGTGAGTGTGTGAAATGGTGCCACCATTTTGGAAGACAGTCTGGCAGTTCCTCAAAATGTCAAACATGGAGTCACTACAAGACCCAGCAATTCCACTCCTACGTATAAACCCAAGAGAAAAGAAAACACATGCCCACACAAACACTTGTACATGCATGTTCATAGCAGCATGATTCACAACAGCCAAAATGTGGAAACCACCCAAATGACCATCAACAGGTAAACAGAGAACAGATACACACAATGTGCTCCATCCACACAATAGAATATTACTCAGCCGTGAAAAGGAGTGAAGCACTGACACTCGCTACAGTGTTGACAAACCTCGAGAATACAATGCTCAGTGAGAGAAGCCAGACACAGAAGGACACTGTCTTAGTCAGCTTGGGCTGCCATAGCAAACTACCAGGCTGGAGACTTCAACAACAGAAATGTATTTCATACAGTTCTGGAGGACAGAAGTCCAATATCAGGGTGCCACTACGGTCAGGTCCTGGTGAGGCTCTCTTCTTGGTTGTATGTGGCATCTTCTCCCTGTGTCCTCACATGGAGAAGATGTGAGGGAGCTGTCTGAGATCTCTTTTATAAGGACACTAATCCCATAATAGGGGCTCCACACTCATGATCTAATCACTTCCCAAAGGCACCACCTCCTAATACCATCACCTTGGGGGTAAGGATTTCAACATGTGAATTTTGGAGGGACACAAACATTCAGTCAAGGACAACCACAAACTGATTCCATTTATATCAAATGTCCAGAACAGGCAAATCCACAGAGACAGGAAGTGGGTTAGTGGGCTAGGGGAGGGGGAGGGGGGTCTCCTTTTGGGGGATGAGAATGTTTTAGAACCAGAGGGAGGTGGTGCTGGCACAACATTGTGAATGTGATAAATACCACTGAGTTTTTCAATTTAATGGTAAATGGTGAATTTTATGTTACATGTATTTTAATCACAACTAAAAAAATAATTATTCATCACATCAACAACTTGACACCTCAGGGAATTTCCATTTCTGCCAGGAGACCCTGTCTGCTTGCCCAGGTGATGCCTGGGACCCCGGGTGACCTCGTGGGGGACGTGGAGTGTAAATGAGGGCATGAACAACCCCTCACAGGGACGATCCAGAGGCAGACCCAGGGCTCGTCCCCAATAGCACAGGACAGAATCCATTTGGATTTATCGTAGCACTGTGAACAGCCCCATGGGGCCGGTGACCATGTACTGCCTGACTGCAGCCCTGGACACCGGGGCCATGGCCCGATCCCTCTCACCCTAAGGCTGGGACCTTCCAGGTGAAGCAAACGGCGCTGCAGTCAGTCCTCGGGAGCTGCTGGAGCACGGGCACAGCCACAGAGTAAGGCCAGAGCACTTCCAGCTACCTGAAAACCCGCATATTAGAAACATGATTTTTCCATAACGCACAGGGGACCTGAAAGTGTGTTTTCTCAGGTAAACTGAAAACACCGCCCCTCCCTCTGTGGACACCGCCCTTATGGCGGCAGAGTTGAACCCTTATTCCTCCCCCACCAGAATTGACCTCCAAGGCCTCCTGGGGATCATCCCCAAACCCTGAGGATGTGTCCTGCCTGAGGCTCCTAACACAATATACTCCCACTCAGGCCGGCCTGCAGAGGTCACGCAGAGGTCAGGCCCCAAAGCAGCAGGATGTGACCCTGGACACAGACATGTCCACCCTGCACAGATTGGGTCCCTACGAACAAGTGTCAGGTCACTTCTTAGGGCCACGCCCCTGTCCCGCTCGAGGTGCAAGGCCCACCCCACTGCCCGGCCCACGTCCCTTTCTCTGGGGCACCTGCGGGACTCAAGCCCGCACCTTCCCCAGCCCTGCCTCCCCGCCTTGTAAGGCTGTCGGCATAACTGATGCCATCCTGGGCTTGTCCTTCCGCTGACCCTACCCAGGACTGTACTGTGTGGTCAATCACTTCTCTGTCCTCAAGGCGTTTCTAGTTAATAGAGGCTGTTTAATAATTATCAGGACCAGGTGGCCTCTATGTTTTGTTAGTCCCCAAACAAGGAAGACCTTCGCTGATGTGTTCCCGGCGCCCATGAGGCCAGTTACCCATTCATGAACCTTGACTTAGGAATGTACGTCCTGTTTCCAAGCACCCCCACCCCATGTTAACCATAAACTGTCCCGGTGACCCCTTGGTCATGCAGAGCGCGGCTGCACATGCTTCCGATCGTTGTTCACCACATCCCAATCCCACTCTGTGAGTAAATTACCCAATAATAAACTGATCCATTAATTACTTGGAGCTGCCTGCCTCGGTTTTTGGTCTCACGATGCCCTGTCTGTTCGGTGGGCACTTCTCATTCCCTCCATCCTCTAACACCTCACCTACTACTGTGGTTTCAATAGTGTCCCCCCCCAAATTTATATCCATTCTGACCCCAGAATCAGGCCTTATTCTGAAACAGGCTGTCTGCAGATGTGGTTAAGATGAGGTCATGCTGGATTAGGGAGAGCCCTAATTCCAACAGCTGGTGTCCTTATAAGAAGAGAGAAATGTGAACAGAGACACAGAGGAGAAGCCATGTGATGATAGAGGCAGCGGTGGGGGTGATGCAGCCCCAAGTCCAGGGACGCCAAGGATTTCTGGAAACCAGAGAAGCCAGGAGAGGCCAGGGCAAATTCCCTGAAGTTCCAGCAGGAACCAACCACACCTTCATTTTGTATTTCCAGCGTCCAGAGCTGCGAGAGAGAAATCTCTGCTGTTGTGATCCCCCCGGCTTGTGGCATGTTGTCACGGTCGCCCCAGGATCCCCACACCTGCCAGATGATGAGACACGAGGCATCGGAGGAAAGAGCCCCTCGGTATCTGGATGAGCATCTCTACACACACTTCTGGGTCCTGAAGATGGAGGACACACAGCCGCCTCCCCACCTGAGCTGGGTGTCGGACTGCCTTGTTGTCCCGCTCACTCCTGTCGTATGTCCAGTGGGTGACCAGCCTCTGCTGATGCAGGTATCCCACCGCTGTCCTGCGACCTCCCCACACACATCCCACCCACAGGCCGTGCTCCGGCCCTGGCCGCTCAGCAGCCTCAGCTTGGCTGCAGTGACAGGTCATGGGACACGCTGGCCCCTTCCAGCCCAGGGGCAGTGCCCGAAGCAGGAGGCCCTGGGCAGCCGCCCTCCATCCCTGACCAGGTGAGGCCTGGAGCAGGCACCTCGAGCTCCTCAGGGCCCTGGATGCAGTCCCACATGCCACCAGCCCCACACACTCCCCGGCAGGCTGGAGGCTCTGTGTCCCCAGGCACAAGGCACTTCTCGAAGGCGGCCCTGGGATGTGTCTTCAAACCGCTCCACGTTTGGCCCAACCTGGCAGGGAGCCCGCGGCCGACCGCCTTCGTAGGAACAGTCAGAGAGCATCCCTGAGGCCCCCGTGCCTCTGCCCCTAAGTGACCCCGCACGTCGCAGACCAGGCCACCCGCCTCTGACCACAGCGTCCCCCCGCCAGCTCCGGCCCGGCCCTCTAGAGACTCCTTACTCCCCGGAGGGCAGGGCTGACTACCCCCTCGGCCTCCCTCTCACCTCTGCCTATCTGTCCATCCTCCCTGAGTCAGGACACCACTACCTCCATGAGGTTCCTGGATTCCGGCCTGGGGGACCCACACGCCTCCACGAGCCGTGTCGACCACGAGGACTGTCACCTCAAGAGGCCCCGGAAGACAGACTCCCCGGGACCTCAGAATGGGACTTTGTGTGCAGATGGGCCACTGAAGAGCTGCCCGGGTTGAGACGAGGTCACTGACCTGTGTGTAGGGAGGTCCTCATGGGGGGGGAATTTGGACACAGACACACGGGGGAGAAGGCGATGTGATGGCAGAGACAGAGACGGGGCTGGGAGTGGCCTGGGACCGACTGACCCCAGAACCTGCGAGAGGAGCAGGCCCCCAATACCTTGACCTCGGGCTCCAGGTCTGAGAGTAAGTGTCCCCTGTTCCAACCCACCCCCCCACCTGTGTTCTGTGCCGGGACCGCAGGAATCCCACACCCGGCCTGCGGGGCGCGGCGCTGTGCTTGTTGACACCCAGGACCGTCACTGGCCGCCTCCCCTCTGCGCATGACCCCCACTCCTCCTCGAGGAAGGACCCAGGGCCCCGGAACCCCGTCCCACACGTCCTTGTCACGGCGACCTACCCCCCCCCCCCACCCAGCCACCCCTGGGGCATCTCAGACCCCAGAAAGGAGCTGCAGCGGCGTGGTGACCACGGTGAGTGGCCGCAGGCCACCACACCAACCCCAAGACCTGAGTGTGGCCATCTGAGAAGGGACCCACCAGCCCCCCGACCCAGGTACCCCGTTTCACAGGGCAGGTCCTTGTGCTGAGTTCCTGGAGGCAGGTGTCGAGGAGGGGTGACTAAGGCCTGTGAACATGTGGGCCAGAGAGATCCTCCCCAGGATCCCAGGCACAGCTGGGCCAGGCCGAATCCATCCCTCCCCTCCTGTACCCCACGGAGTGAGGATAAAGCCCCAGTGACCCCCAAGAAGAGACGTAACACCCAGAGGACTAGACCATCCACAGACCAGGGACTGAGTGTCCACCTCATTTTCCCGGAGAGAACAATGTCTTCTCCGGGACCGCCAGACTGGCCCATGTGCCCACAACACCCAGCTTCAGTGAACCACCCAGACAGAAAACCCCCTTCTAGGGTCCCCTGTGTTAGCACATCCAGCCTTCTGGGGAGGCAGGGCAGGCCTGAGGGAGGATGGACGCGCTCCAGCGCCAGACACTCACTGACCATCCCCCTGACCATCCCCCTGTCTCTCTCCTGTTCCCTGTGGTCTCACCCCCTCAGGAAAGCCTCCTCTCCAGGCTCCAAGCACCCACATTTCCCACCTCAACCCCATCACTCTCCACTTCAATTTGCCTGTTTCCCCACCAGGTGAAGAGGAGGGCAAACATTCCGCACTGGTGTTTTCAGTAGTGTAGACGGGGCTTCCTTTCTCTTCCTGGCGGGGGTCTGGCCGGACACCAGGTGGCTTCCAGCGGTGCGGGGCTAGGCGCCGCCCTGCAGGGAGCAGCCCTGATCCCCGCGCCTACAGCGCTGCCTGCTGGACACCGGGTGGTTTCCAGCCCTGTGGGGCTTGGATGCCACCCTGCAGGGAGCAACACTGATACCCGCGCCTACAGCGCCTCCTGCTGCTCTCTCCATCCTCCCGTCAGGCACAGTCTTCACCTTTCCCGCTGCCTCAGATGATCCCTCTCCACACTGTCCGGCGATCAGCCCCTCCTCGCCACGGCCGTCACCCCCAGCTCCACAGCCCTCGTCCAGCCTCAGGGATGACCCAGGACGCTTCCTGGGCTCCCCCGCCTGCCCAGCCTTGGTCGGTGTCCTCAAGCCACCTGTGTAGACAGGTGAAGATCCCCTCCAGATGCTCCCAAAGGCTTCACCCCAACATCCTCCCCATGGTCATCTCCATGACCTGTCAGGATGTTCCACCCTCACCAAGCCCCCAAGTACATGCCAAGGGCAGGCATCAAGCCTGCTGCGTGCACTGCTGTGCGTCCTGCTGTATACACAGACATGACCCTGCCCCAGGATGCAGGAAAGGCAGCTCTACCTCTTGATGTGGGGAGATGGACTGACCACAGGGTGGACGTCAGCTCACAGCTCACCAGGCAAGGGCAGCAGTGTTCTTGCTCCTTGGACCCTTTCTCACCCAGACTGACCATGACCTGACTTTGTTCCCACCCCCGTTGTTCCTCCATTGGCCTCGCTCTTGTGAGCAGAGAAGGACAGTGTGGTCAGTGCTCACAGGCTGAGACACACAGACACTGGCTGACCCGCGTGCACCCATGCTGACCACACGGAACGGGCACTGCACCAGGGCCCGTGCGCTGTGGGTTCACCTGCCCACAGAGAGGCCGGGCCTCTGCTCCTGGCTCCAGAGGTCACCTTGAGTCTGACGGGAGTGTCCGTGTTCCATGGACCTCGCTCCAGGCTGCTGTGTGCTGACAGCGTGATGCATGGTGGGGCTTCCTGAGTCCCCCCGGGGGCTGCAGGCCAAGGTCAGGCACATGGTGGTCCCCACATTGATGTGACAGACCCCAATAAACCCTGCACTTCAGGACTCAGGCGGGCTTCCCTGGGCTGCCACAGTCAAGGATGCTGGACCCTGCTCGTCCCCTCTGTCCTCGCTGATTTTAACTTGCATCCTTCACCATAATATACCCTGAGTATAACAGTTTCAGGGAATTCTGGGAGCCTCCAAGGAAAAAGAAGCCGGGGAGGGGGTCTCTGGGTCCCCGACTCTGCAGTTGGAGTCAGAAGTCGGTGGGGAGGACCTTGGGGCCCTGGAATCTGAAGGGCCCCCCTACCAGGGGAGGGGTAGGAGACCCCGGGTGGTAGTTAGGCTGAGTCCAAGGCCCTCCTGTGTAGGAGGCATCCTGGACCCCGTGGATCCCGAAGAGGCCGGCTCCCTCCTCCCCTAAGCCCCCAGGCCTGGTCCCTGCTCTTGAGAAATTCCCTAGGGTGGGGTCCTGGTGCTGGAATTGCCCCGATACTGTGGCCTCCTGAGCCTCCAGTGAGGATAACGGGAGTGGGGAAAGACTTGTTCACAGAAAGGGAGCTTCTGCCAAAACAAAGCTTCGGCCTGCTGCCCCCGACGCCAGGTGAACTGGGGAAGGAACGTGAGATCGAGGCCCCTTCCCCTCCCACGACACACAGGACACATGGGCGCTGGTCACTGGACTCCCACACAATATTAAAATTTCCCACGCATGTCTGTTGAGTGAGAGACACAATTTAAAGACTATTAATGGGGCCAGGGGGGCTCAGGGGGTGAAGCTGGGGGTGGGGAGAGTTGGAAAATCACCCAAGGATGCACTCTCCCTGCAGTGACCCCCCAGGTGAGCCCAGGTGGAGGTGGACCCCTCAAGTCAGAGCCCACATTCTGGGTCTTTGGGGGACAAATAGCCAAGCACCCCTAGTACTTGCCTTCACCTGCTGCAGTTAGGGCCTGCCCTGTCTTCTTCATGGCCAAGTTCTCACCCCTCCCAGAAGGCCTCTTGGGGGTTAATGAGATGGGGATGTCCATGGCAGGACTCGAGGGTCTGTGGTGGGCTGGAGGCCACGTGGCAGGCAGGAGGGCTCCCACCGATCTTACCGGTCCACACCTCCTGGTCATAGGCCCGCACAGAGTCCACCAGGCTGTGGATGTGGTAGAAGGTGCCGGGGACTGGTCCAGCCCATGCAGGTGTCTGACCACCGAGCGGTCAGTGTACGGTATTCACAGGGAGCCCTGGCCGTGCTCCCACACTCCCAGGAAGGACACTTCAGCATGGTCCCTGGAATGACCAGGAGGTCGGCCAGCAACCTCCCTGACCCAACCTCACTGTTACCACAAGAAACAAAAGAGAACTCCGTGCAGATAGACAGAACATCACCAGCCTGATGCTGTCCTGAGGAAGGTCGGCTGACATCTGGGAACTGGGTGCTATAGTGGGTTGAATGGGGGGGGTCCCCCAAAAAGTTATGTCCACATCATGCCCCCCAGAATCTGAGAATGGAACCTTTTTTGGCAGTAGGGTCTCTGAAGGCATAATTAGTTACGGATCTGGAGAGGAGGTCATCCAGGATCAGGCTGGCCCTAAATCAGTGACAGAGTCCTTCTAAGAGACCAGAGAAGAGACACAGACACACAGGAGACACCATGTGAAGACGGAGCCAGAGACAGGAGAGATGTGGTCACAAGCCCAGGGATGCCTGGAGCCCCCAGAAGCTGGAAGAGGTAGGCAGGACCCTCCCCTGGAGCCTCCAGAGGGAGCGCAGCCCTGGGACACCTTGACCTCAGACATCTAGTCTCCAGGACTGAGAGAGGACAGGTTTCTGTTGTTCTGAGCTTCCGTTTGTGGTCGTTTGTCACAGCTGCCCGGGAAGCTAATGCAGCTGGTGAGCAGCTCCCTGCCCTGATCTAAACCCTCCCGCCTCCCATTAGGGGCAGCCCCCTGCACCTGTGCTGTTGCACAAACCATGTGGTCCATTCTGAACCCTGGCTCCCCTTCTGGGCACTGGCATTTTGGAGGGTGAGGGCAGAGAACATCAAATGACCAGCCCCCAGCCAGGTGCCAAGTCTCTAGTGGGCTTCCCTGGGGGGACGGGGGATGGGGGTAACTATCATCGTTCTGCCCTTCATTGCTGGGAAAAGAGACACCCTAGAGACCCTCGAGGGAAGAAAGGGGCATGGAGGTCATGAGATGACTGGAACAGGGACCCTCCCTCCCGTGCATCCCTACTGTGTACTGTGACCCATCTCAGCTGTGAGCACACAAGCCACAAGCATGTGCTGGGTCCTGTGAGCCTCCCAGCCAGCAACTGAAGGTGAGGGCGGCTCTGCAGACCCCACCCCTTCCCTCCACGTCTAGTAGGTGGAAGACCCACTTCTTGCCATTCCAGAAGCGGTTCTGGAGCTGTTCTGGGAGGGGTTCTGGGGTTTTGTGGGCTGAGCCCCTGTTGCTATGGCCCCACTTCCACACAAGAACATCCAGAGCAAGCAGTTTGCCCTGTTGCCTGAATGCCCCCCCACCAGTTTTCTCAGGAAAGAATCAGAGGTTTCTGTAGCAGCATCTGCAGGCAGCTCTGCACCTGGACCCACATTCACATCTTCTGTGTAAACACTGAGAACCTTCCCTGACACATGCCCCCTACTAACCACCTCCACATGCCGACCACAGGCCCCAGTGCGGGGGTCAGGCTGACCACCCGTCTCAGCCTCCTCCTCTTGTTATCAGAGCTGCTCCAGGCCCTTGCTCAAAACCCGTGGGTGGAGGGCTGTCCTCCACCCCACCCTCAGCAGGAGTTCACCTATGTATTTAAGTTAAAGGGTCCAGAGATAAGAAAGGAAGCTACAAACAAAAAAACAGATGGAACAAGCTGAGACCAAGATGGCAACGAATCTGACCTCCAACAGACCCTGCGTCTCATCACAGGTTGAATTTACTATATCAGCATATTAAGTGACACACCCACCGGTGGCCATGACTGGACATGAAGGACCAAAAACGGGTAAAAGGAGGTGGTACCCCACTCCCTTGGGAAAAGCCCTGTCCCTTCCCCGGAAGGCCTCTTCATCCCCATCATTAGCCTCACTCCTCCTCCCTTTGTCTTTACTCTTTCAAATTAAACCACTCTTGCCAGGTGGGTGAGAAGTTGATTTGTGATCTTAGTTCCTGCTTCTCTATTCTTTGGCCACTGAGTAGAGCCTGTGCTGTGGTGGTCTCAGCTTTGGTTTTGCTATTTGCCTACTTGAACACAAATGGAAAAAGGAAAGCTTCCCCTCTGAGGCAGTGTGCCTTGCCAGGCTAGGGCTCGAGCAGGGTCCAGATGACTTAACTTGGTAACAGTCTGTAAGGGGACGGTGGTCTCTGCCCGTAGGGTGGGGGGAGGGAACACGTACAGCCACAGCACCGGCTCCGTGGACGGCACAGCCCCTCGTTGGCCTGGACCGTGTGCTCTCGTTCCCCCATGCTTGACACCCCGTGACAGTCATGACGCGGTGACACTGGCTGCTGGGCATCCAGTCAGGAGGGACGCACCTGGTGCCAGATCAGACGTGCCTTTTCACGGGCAGGGGACATAGAAGATATTAGGACTTTGTGTCTAGAAAACAAACCAAGTGGCTGGAAGGTGATCTGAGCTGTGGACGTGAAACCCACATGCAAGGTGAGAGCTCCCACTGGACACTGGCTCGGAAGCTTCTGTACAGGTGATGACCACACCGGTGCTTCCCGCCCAGCCCCTCCAGGCCTCCCTGGTGGCCACAGCTGGACCTGCGCTCCTCAGGCTCCCCGACCCAGAGCCTGAAGGGCTGATGCTGGCAGGGCCTGGGGACGCGAGTGGTCCCTCCACCAACGCTGCTCAGCTCCTCCTCCCCAGTGACCAGGAGAGGGAGTCTGAGGCCTGGCACAGGCAAAGTTTGTCGCAGCCCCTCCTCAGGACCTCTGGCCCCGCCCTGCTTACTCAGGCCCATGACTTGCCCCTCCCAGTGCCCACGTCCCACCGACCCACGTTCCTGGTGTGGACGTCTATGTACACAAGCTGCTCCATGTTCTCTTCCCACATGGGACACCCCCATCCCTGCTTCTTCCTAATGACGGCCTGGACCTCACCTGTTCTGGGCAGGAAGAGGGCCGAGGAGGACGCCGGCCTGTCCCGTCTGCTTTCTGGAGACCCAGACACAGGGCTCAGGGGCTGCTGGGCCTTGAGGTCTGGATGCTTCCAGGTGGGATGAACCTGCCACTGCCCACTGGAGCCCGCTCCTTCTGAGATTCCGGAAACCGGGGTTCCCACCAAACCGAGCCCATCCCAAGGCTCTGCTGCAAGTCAGCTTGGATTTGCTCTCCTGACCCTGAAGACAGACCTGCGGGAAACAGGGCCTGCGATTCCCATAATGACGGTGTTCCGTGGAATTTCCACTAGACCCCTTTCTACCCTGTTCTGAGGAAATTACTAGCCAATCCATGATACCATCACCCCACAAACAGACCAGGAAGCTGAGGCTCTGAGAAGCCAAGTAATCCAGCCAGAAGCACAGATGTGCGGCAACGGAGTGGGGTCTGCACCCGCCGCCCACCCAGGGGGACTGCCCACTCCCAGCAGGTTCCACACCTGTTCCCTTCACCCCCCTCCCGGGGCCAGATCACAGAGCCTCCTCTTGGGGGGATTCACTTACCTTCTTCTAACAGGATCCGTCTCACTATCCTGTTTTGGGATCATCCGGAAGCTTGTCACTCTGAAGCAGGTTCAGCCTCATGTCACCAGGGCAGCTTTCCTGGATCACACTCACCACCTGCTTGTCCAGTCCCAGCTCAGACCCAGAAAGGCCCCCTCGGCTCGAGCCCCATGGCTCTGCCTGGGCTTCCACGCCCTCCTGCCTGGTCCGTCCCTCTCATGTCCCCTGCAGGGTCACCAGGAGCTCCCACCTGTCCCAGGCAGGCTGTCTGCTCTGTCCGAGGTAGGCCTCCGTGGTGTCAGGTGGAAGAAACAAAAGGTACCCGTGGGGCCTCCCTCACGCAGCACAGTGGCTAGCACCCACCTACTGACCTCATCACTCTGGATGGACAGGGGTTCACGGGGCCCGCAGCCTCTCCTGGTTCTCGTCTCATACCAGCGCTGCCCACAGAGAAGTCGCTAAGCAACTCTGTGCAGGCTGCACAGAGAGGACGCCCATACACACGTCCCCCTCCCAGCCTATGGGGCTCTCATGGTCAGGCCCCTCACAGGATACAGAGCTCACCTGGGTAGGCAACCCAGCAGCCTACGGGGCTCTCATGGTCAGGCCCCGCCCAGGATATGGAGCTCACCTGGGTAGGCACCCAGCAGCCCACGGGGCTCTCGTGGTCAGGCCCCGCCCAGGATACAGAGCTCCCCTGGGCAGGCACTCAGCAGGGCTGGGCACGCAGGAACTGTGCACATAGCCCTGGTTACAGAGCATCCCCAGCTCACCTGTTGGTCAGAGCTGACACAGAGCACCTCAGAGCAGGACCTGAACTAACAGCAGCTCCAACAGGTCTGTGACCCTGGGCTTCACTCTGTGCGGCCTCACTCTGCCTGGACTTCCAGAGGCTTCCACTGCAGCCGGGGCACCAGGCCTCTGTCTCCACCCACCACCCCTCCTCTCCCTGACTCCTGGCTTCTTCTCATTAGTAGAGGGTCTTTGTGAAGTTGTCTCCCACTCATGGACCAGATAAAATGATTAGAAAACAAGCCAGAGCTGCAGCCCCTTGTATATCCTGACCCTCGGGACGCCACACCTGTTCCTTGGACCTGGCCAGTGCAGCAGGGCCCATTTTCTGCAACTCTGAGCCACTGATGGGCAAGGATTGGCTGACCTGCGCAGCCTGACCCGGCCGGCCAGCCCTCCCCAGGTGTACCCCTCCAGGCAGCAAGAGTGCCTGCAGCTGTGCCTGACGCCATATTCTCTGCCCCGTCAACAGTCTCGGGGCTGGGCTGGTGGGAGGGAGTGAGGGGCCTCGGCTTTGTGGGTGGCCCAGTGTGAGTGGGGCTCTGCTGGACTTTCTGCAGGACTTGCCGGGCTGCCAACTGCTAAAGAAGACGATGTGTCACCCATACCTGCCATTGGAATTTCTCCCCGGGGCAGAGGTGAGTAAGCAAGAAAAAAAGCAGTGGGGGCCAGGACAGGAGGGGTAACTCCGGTAGGGAAATGGAAAGCTTCCAGAAGAGCGCCCGGGGCCACGACCATCCTGGCTGGCCTGCAGGCACCAACTCGGCTTGCGTGCTGTCGCTGGTGTGGCTCCAAGCCCCTTCCTCTAGGCGTTAAAGTCTTTGCACACATTCAGGTGTTTTACCTGGGAAGGGTGGGAAAAGTTCAGCAGCAACTGGCCTGGGGCTCAGCTCACGTTTACTCAGAGACGCCTCGGCACCGTGCACCAGCTTTGCAATGAGGACGCTCCTTGCAGGGGGTGCTGCTGGCTGCATGGGAGACAATTCCCCACCTCTGACCAACTTCAGAATTGTTTACCACTGGAGCAATTGTCCTGCTAGGGATTTCATCTTTATAACTGGTGGGTTCTGGTTTTTCTTTTCTTTTTTATTTTGTTCAAGGTAGGTTTTATTCCTCTTTTTTGTATTTATAGATATAAGCATGGAAATAATTCATTCATATAAATAAGTCTATGGGAAGGGAAGAACTTGTCTTTTCTGTTTTTTTTTTAAATTTTATTTATTTATTTAATTTTTGAATTTTACTTTATGTTTTTATAGAGCAGGTTCTTATTAGTTATCTATTTTATACATATTAGTGTATATATGTCAATCCCAGTCTCCCAGTTCATCCCACGCCCCCCCCTCGCCACTTTCCCCCCTTGGTGTCCATACGTTTGTTCTCTACATCTGTGTCTCTATTTCTGCCTTGCAAGCCGGTTCATCTGTATCATTTTTCTAGGTTCCACATATATATGTTAATATACGATATTTGTTTTTCTCTTTCTGACTTACTTCACTCTGTATGACAGACTCTAGATCCATCCACGTCTCTAAAAATGACCCAATATCATTCCTTTTCATGGCTGGGTAATATTCCATTGTATGTATGTGCCACATCTTCTTTATCCATTCATCTGGGATGGGCATTTAGGTTGCTTCCATGACCTGGCTATTGTAAATAGTGCTGCAATGAACATTGGGGTCCATGTGTCTTTTTGGATTATGGTTTTCTCTGGGTATATGCCCAGTAGTGGGATTGCTGGATCATATGGTAATTATATTTTTAGTTTTTTAAGGTACCTCCATACTGTTCTCCATAGTGGCTATATCAATTTACATTCCCACCAACCATTCAAGAGGGTTCCCTTTTCTCCAATTAATGCTTCTCCAGCAATTATTCTTTGTATATTTTTTGATGATGGCCATTCTGACTGATGTGAGGTGATACCTCATTGTAGTTTTGATTTGCATTTCTCTAATGATTAGTGATGTTCAGCATCCTTTCATGTGTTTGTTGGCAATCTGTATGTCTTCTTTAGAGAAATGTCTATGTAGGTCTTCTGCCCATTTTTGGATTGGGTTGTTTGTTTTTTTGATATTGAGCTACATGAGGTGCTTGTAAATTTTGGGGATTAATCCTTTGTCAGTTGCTTCATTTGCAAATATTTTCTCCTATTCTGAGGGTTGTCTTTTTGTCTTGTTTATGTTTTCCTTTGCTGTGCAAAAGCTTTTAAGTTTCATTAGGTCCCATTTGTTTATTTTTGTTTTTATTTCCATTTCTCTAGGAGGTGGGTCAAAAAGGATCTTGCTGTGATTTATGTCATTGAGTGTTCTGCCTATGTTTTCCTCTTAGAGTTTTATAGTGTCTGGCCTTACATTTAGGTCTCTAATCCATTTTGTGTTTATTTTTGTGTATGGTGTTAAGGAGTGTTCTAATTTCATTCTTTTACATGTAGCTGTCCAGTTTTCCCAGCACCACTTATTGAAGAGACTGTCTTTTCTCCACTGTATATTCTTGCCTCCTTTGTCATAGATTAGTTGACCATAGGTAGGTGGGTAGTTGACCATAGGTAGGTGGGTTTATCTCTGGGCTTTCTATCCTCTTCCATTGATCTATATTTCTGTTTTTGTGCCAGTACTGTATTGTCTTGATTACTGTAGATTTGTAGTATAGTCTGCAGTCTGGGAGTCTGATTCCTCCAGCTCCGTTTTTTTCCCTCAAGACTGCTTTGGCGATTTGGGGTCTTTTGTGTCTCCATACAAATTTTAAGATTTTTTGTTCTAGTTCTGTAAAAAATGCCACTGGTTATTTGATAGGGATTGCATTGAATCTGTAGATTGCTTTGGGTAGTATAGTCATTTTCACCATATTGATTCTTCTAATCCAAGAACATGGTATATCTCTCCACCTGTTTATATCACCTTTGATTTCTTTCATCAGTGTCTTATAGTTTTCTGAGTATGGGTCTTTTACCTCCTTAGGTAGGTTTATTCCTAGGTATTTTATTCTTTTTGTTGCAATGGTGAATGGGATTGTTTCCTTAATTTCTCTTTCTGATCTTTCATTGTTAGTGTAGAGGAATGCGAGAGATTTCTGTGCATTCATTTTGTATCCTGCAACATCACCAAATTCATTGATTAGCTCTAGTAGTTTTCCGCTGGCATCTTTAGGATTCTCTATGTATGGTATCATGTCATCTTCAAACAGTAACAGTTTTACTTCTTCTATTCCAATTTGTATTCCTTTTATTTCTTTTTCTTCTCTGGTTGCTATGTCTAGGACTTACAAAACTATGTTGAATAATAGTGGTGAGAGTGGACATCCTTGTCTTGTTCCTGATCTTAGAGGAAATGCTTTCAGTTTTTCACCATTGAGAATGATGTTTGCTGTAGGTTTGTCATATATGGCCTTTATTATGTTGAGGTAGGTTCCCTCTATGCCCACTTTCTGGAGAGTTTTTACCATAAATGGGTGTTGAATTTTGTCAAAAGCTTTTCCTGCATCTATTGAGATGATCATATGGTTTCTAGTCTACAGTTTGTTAATATGGTATATCACATTGATTGATTCATGTATATTGAAGAATCCTTGCATGTCTGAGATAAACCCCACTTGATCATGGTGTATGATCCTTTTAATGGGTTGTTGGATTCTGTTTGCTAGTATTTGGTTGAGGATTTTTTCATCTATATTTATCAGTGATATTGGTCTGTAATTTTCTTTTTTTGTAGTATCTTTGTCTGGTTTTGGTATCAGGGTGATGGGGGCCTCATAGGATAAGTTTGGGCGTCTTCCTTCCCCTGCAATTTTTTGGAAGAGTTTGAGAAGGATGGGTGTTAGCTCTTCTCTAAATGTTTGATAGAATTCACCTGTGAAGCCATCTGGTCCTGGACTTTTGTTTGTAGTAAGATTTTTAATCACTGTTTCAATTTAATTACTTGTGATTGGTATGTTCATATTTTCTGTTTCTTCCTGGTTCAGTCTTGGAAGGTTGTACCTTTCTAAGAATTTGTCCATTTCTTCCAGGTTGTCCATTTTAATGTCATAGAGTTGCTTGTAGTTGTCTCTTAGGATGTTTTGTATTTCTGTGATGTCCATTGTAACTTCTCCTTTTTCATTTCTAATTTTATTTATTTAAATCCTCTCCCTCTTTTTCTTGATGAGTCTAGCTAAAGGTTTATCATTTTTGTTTATCTTCTCTAAGAACCAGCTTTTAGTTTTATTGATCTTTGCTATTGTTTCCTTTGTTTCTATTTCATTTATTTCTGCTCTCTCTTTATGATTTCTTTCCTTCTACTAACTTAGGGTTTTGTTTGTTCTTCTTTCTCTAGTTCCTTTAGGTGTAAGGTTAGATTGTTTATTTGAGATTTTTTCTTGTTTCTTCAGGTAGGCTTCTATTGTTATAATCTTCCCTCTTAGAACTGCTTTTGCTGCATCCCATAGGTTTTGGATCGTCATGTTTTTGCTGTCATTTGTCTCTAGGTATTTTTTGATTTCCTCTTAGATTTCTTCAGTGATCTCTTGGTTATTTAGTAACGTATTGTTTAGCTTCCATGTGTTTGTGTTTTTTACTTTTTTCCCCCTGTAATTGATTTCTATTCTCATAGCGTTGTGTTTGGAAAAGATGTTTGATATGATTTCAATTTTCTTAAATTTACTGAGACTTGATTTGTGACCCAAGATGTGATCTATCCTGGAGAATGTTGCGTGTGCACTTGAGAAGAAAGTGTAATGTGCTGTTTTTGGATGGAATGTCCTATAAATATCAATGAAATCTATCTGGTCTATTGTGTCATTTAAAGCTTGTTTTTCCTTATTAATTTTCTGTCTGGATGATGTCCATTGGTGTAAGTGAGGTGTTATAGTCCCACACTATTTTTGTGTTACTGTTGATTTCCTGTTTTATAGCTGTTAGCTGTTGCCTTATGTATTGAGGTGCTCCTATGTTGGGTGCACATAAATTTATAATTGTTATATCTTCTTCTTGGATTGATCCCTTGATCATTATGTAGTGCCCTTCCTTGTCTCTTGTAACATTTATTATTTTAAAGTCTATTTTATCTTGTATGAGTATTGATACTCCAGCTTTCTTTTGATTTTCATTTGCATGGAATATCTTTTTCCATCCCGTCACTTTCAGTCTGTATGTGTTCCTTGGTCTGATTTGGGTCTCTTGTAGACAGCATATATATTGCTCTTCTTTTTGTATCCATACAGCAAGCCTGTGTCTTTTGGTTGGAACATTTAATCCATTCACATTTAAGGTAATTATTGATATGTATGTTCCTATTACCATTTTCTTAATCGTTATGGGTTTGTTTTTGTAGGTCCTTTTATTCTCTTGTGTTTCCCACTTAGAGTAGTTCCTTTAGCATTTGTTGTAGAGCTGGTTTTGTGGTGCTGAATTCTCTTAGCTTCTGCTTGTCTGTAAAGCTTTTGATTTCTCTGTCGAACCTGAATGTGATCCTTGCCAGGTAGAGTACTCTTGGTTGTAGGTTCTTCCCTTTCATCACTTTAAATATATTGTGCCCCTCCCTTCTGGCTTGTAGAGTCTCTGCTGAGAAATCAGCTGTTCTCTTGTATGTTATTTGTCGTTTTTCCCTTGTTGCTTTCAATAATTTTTCTTTGTCCTGATTTTTTGTCAATTTGATTACTATGTGTCTCAGCACGTTTCTCCTTGGGTTTATCCTGCCTGGGACTCTCTGCACTTCCTAGACTTGGGTGGCTATTTCCTTTCCCATGTTAGGGAAGTTTTTGACTATAATCTCTTCAAATATTTTCTCATGTCCTTTCTCTCTCTCTTCTCCTTCTGGGACCCCTATAATGCAAATGTTGTTGCATTTAATATTGTCCCAGAAGTCTCTTAGGCTATCTTCATTTCTTTTCATTCTTTTTTCTTTATTCTGTTCTGTGGCAATGAATTCCACCTTTCTGTCTTCCAGGTCACTTATCTGTTCTTCTGCTTCAGTTATTCTGCTATTGATTCCTTCTAGTGTATTTTTCATTTCAGTTATTGTATTGTTCATCTCTGTTTGTTTGTTCTTTAATTCTTCTAGGTGTTTATTCTTTAATTCTTCTAGGTCTTTGTTAAACATTTCTTGTATCTTCTCCATCTTTGCCCTCATTCTTTTTCCAAGGTCCTGGATCATCTTCACTATCATTATTCTGAATTCTCTTTCTGGAGGGTTGCCTATCTCCACCTCATTTAGTTGTTTTTCTGGGGTTTTTTCTTGTTCCTTCATCTGGTACAAAGTCCTCTGCCTCTTCATGTTGTGTATCTTTCTGTGAATGTGGTTTCCCTTCCACAGGCTCCATAATTGTATTTCTTCTTGCTTCTGCTGTCTGCCCTCTGGTAGATGAGGCTCTCTAAGAGACTTGTGAAAGCTTCCTGATGGGAGGGACTGGTGGTGGGTAGAGCTGGGTGTTGCTCCAGTGGGCAGAGTTCAGTAAAATTTTAATCTGCTTGTCTGATGATGAGTGGGGCTGGTTTCCCTCCCTGTTGGTTGTTTGGCCTGAGGCAACCCAGCACTGGAGCCTACCTGGCTCTTTGGTGGGGTTAGTGGCTGATTTTGGGAAGGTACACGCCAAGGAGTATTTCCCAGAACTTCTGCTGCCAGTGTCCTTGTACCCACGGTGAGCCACAGCCACCCCCTGTCTCTGCAGGAGACCCTCTAACACTAGCAGTTTGGTCTCATTCAGTCTCCTATGGGGTCACTGCCCCTTCCCCTGCGTCCTGATGTGCACACTACTTTGTGTGTGCCCTCCAAGAGTGGAGTCTTTTTATCCCCCAGTCGTGTCAAAGTCCTGCAATCAAATCCCGCTAACCTTCAAAGTCTGATTCTCTATGAATTCCTCCTCCTGTTGCCAGACCCCCAGGTTGGGAAGCCTGACATGGGGCTCAGAACCTTCACTCCAGTGGGTGGACTTCTGTGGTATAAGTGTTCTCCAGTTTGTGAGTCAACCATCCAGCAGTTATGGGATTTGATTTGATTGTGATTGCGCCCCTCCTACCATCTCACTGCAGCTTCTCCTTTGTCTTTGGATGTGGGGCATTTTTTTAGTGAGTTCCAGTGTCTTCTTGTTGATGATTGTTCAGCAGTTAGTTGTGATTCCAGTGTTCTCGCAAGAGGGAGTGAGCACACATCCTTCTACTCCACCATTTTGAACCAATCTCCACTGGTGGGTTCTTAATTAGCAATGTGAATGGTAATGTTAAAAGTCCTGAATCAGGATTGAAATACTTACCCCTCACGTGTACAGGTGTAAGAACCTGGGGAGGCTGTGTGCACACAGCACCCTTAGGGCTTCCAACTTGACCCCTCAACATTCTGGTGTCCAGCCACTGCTTTAGGATTTCTGGGGGCCCAATGCTGACTCTAAGGGTTCCGTAATCCAGCCTCTGTCTGCCTTTAGTGAGACCCACATTTCCAGGATCCTACAGAGCAGGGCCTGTGTGACTGTTTTGTGGCTTCTCTAACAAATAACCACAAGCTGGGTGGTTTAAAACAACAGGAATTCATCCTCCCCCACTCCTGGAGTTCAGACATCTGAGATCAAGGTGTTGTAGGACTGAAGTCCCTCCAGAGGCTCCAGGATAGGGTTCTCCCTACGTTTTCCAGCTTCTGGGGGCTCCAGGCGTCCCCAGGCTTGTGGTGGTATCCCTCCCGTCTCTGCCTCTGTCTTCAGGTGGCATCTCCTGTGTCTGGGTCTCTCCTCTTTTGTCTCTTACAAAGATGCTGTCATTGGATTGGGGGCCACTCTAACCCAAGAAGACCTCCCTCGAGATCCTTAACTATGTGTACGAAGACCCTTTTCCCAGATATGGTCCTGTTCATGTGTTCCGGGGGGACACATCTTTTGGGGCCACCATTCAACTCATTATCTCTATAAAATAACCCTCATTTTAGGAGATTACCAAGGTCTCATATAGGTTGGTACAGACAGCAGCCATGTGGGTGGGGGTCTGGTGGTGATGAGGACCCTAGAGTCACCTGGAAAGGATCAAAGCCTGGCTTCATCAGAAAGTGAGCTCTTCCACCATGGGGCCCATGGAAACAGCCACTCCACTCTGTCCGTGGAAAGGGACCCAGTGCCAAGTCCTGAAGTGGTTACCTTGCAAAGCTGTCTCTTCTGGGATTTCACAATCAATAGCATCATGTAACCAATAACTACAGGCTTGGAGGAATCGCTTTCTGGTACGTGATGACAGCACTGTCAGTTTAGGTGCAGCAAGCCTAGAATAGGAATGTTTGATGGAGAAGAGTTTGAGAGATTGCGAAGCTTGGTTTTCAAGGAAACTGAGCTGGTTTTTCAAGGTTGTCAAAGAAACTTCTCTCTTAAACTGAAGGCAGGGCTGGGAGAGCTGAACTCCAGGGATCCCTTAAATGGGATGCTCTGAAGCAACATCACCTGAGTGGTGGTCTCAACGTGAGCTGGGGTTTGCGAAAAGTGTGATGAGATTAAGCCTGACTTTCTGTGACAGCTGGGGAGGGGTTCATAAAGCACCTTCGCTTTTAGAGCAAAGGTTTGTTGCTGGAATAAAGTGGTTCCCAAAAATGGGCCGGAGCTGAAGATGTCTCTGTCCCCTTCTTGTTAGAGTCCAGGGCAAGTGGGTGTCAGAGCCCAGGCCCTGTCCCCCTTGTTTCTCCTCCCTGCTTCCAGGTGAGGGCTCTAACCAACAGGGTGGGGTGACCACGGGGGCATCATTCCCTCCGTCCTAGGATGCAGGCTGGCCAAACCCCTCACCACCTCCACCCCTTCCCCTTGGTAACACGAGACACTGGGTCCCAGCTGCAAGGAGTGGGAAGGCTGGGGGGTGCAGGGTAGCCATGAACAGGAAAAAGGGAAATGGGTCCTGATGGGCAGCTGGGCGGCTCTCCTGTGAGGGTTGCCCAGATGCTAGCGCACAGACTCTGGGTCCTGTGAAGCTTCAATGCTTTGTGGTTCTGGAAATCCTATAGGAGACGGTCCACAGCAGGTGAAGCTAATGCTGTCAGTGGAGGTGGTGAAGCCAAAGATCCGCAGTTCAGACTAAAGGTGCCGATGTACATACAGGACAAAACCATCTCATGTGAATGTAGTTCAGGCACGTTTAACATGAATACAATCATGTTAATGCCTAACATTTTCTATCTTGTGCCTCCCCTCAGGGACTCCGTCCTCAGTTCCTGAGGCTCCTGTAACTCATGTACAGGGGAATGGAGAGTGGGCTCTTTCCAGTCTGAGCCCTGAGTTACCCTCTGTGTGAGTCTGCTCGGGGCTGCCGTAACAAATACCACAGACAGGGCAGCTTAAACGACAGACATCTCCCAGTCCTGTATGCTGTCTGAGATCAAGGTGTTTCTTCTCAGGCTTCTCTCCTTGGCATGTCGACAGCTATCTTCTCCCCATGTCCTCACATGGTCATCTTCTGTGCCCATCTGTGTCCTAATCTCCTCTTGTAGGACATCAGTTCTATTGGATTAGGATCCACCCTAGTGACCGCATTTTTACCTTGATCGCCTCTTTGAAAACCCCGTCTCCAAATACAGCCACATCCTGGGGTCCTGGGGGTTAGAGAGTCAACATGTGAATTTGTGGGGGACATGGCTGAGCCCACACCATCCTGCTTAAGAACCAATATGTGCCTCGGTCCCTCCTTCCCTCAAGTCTCACGGGAATCATGCGATGGCTCAGGGAGAGTCTGGGCAGTGTTTGTGTCCCAGCTGGGGAACGCTTCTCTGTTCTCTTTGATCAGGCAGTGGCAGTGTGTTGCTAGTCTGGTCCCGAGGTGAGCAGTTCTGGGGTTTTGTGCCGTGTCGCCTGGCCTGCTGAGATGTTCATTGTCAGGGAACTCAGGAGCCAGCAGCCTAGTGGGGATGCCGGGGACTCTCAGGACTATGATGGACGCCTGTCCCACCAGACACCCCAGCAAAGTGAGGAAAACTTTGCGGGGGTGTACAGGTGGGAGAGAGTCAAAGTCTCGTTTATGCTTCAGAAAGACCACTCTTTGGGGTGGGATGTGAACGAAACTTGGGTCCGCTTGCCCAAGTGCAGTAAAGCCAATCTACTGACACCGGTTGTGGTGAAGGAAAAGTAGAGCTTTAATTGTAAAAGTGCCGATACATGGAGGACAGGTGCCCTGTGCTCTAAAAGCCCGAAATCCCTGAGGGATTTCAGCAAAGCATTTTAAAGGCCAGTTTAAGGAGGGGGGTCACAGGGTATGTGATCAGCTGGTGCACAATTCTCTGGTTGATGGTGAGGTAACAGGTAGTTAACATTGTAAATTCTTAGGCACCAGAAGCTCTGGGGCTACCTGTTCATGATCATCAAGTAATTTCTTCCACTTGGTGGTGGTTTTAGCATCTGTAAAACAACTCAGGAAGTGTGCATTAGATACTATTATCCAGGTACTTCAGACAGGAGCTACAGCAGAGGATATGGGGGAGGGGCCTGTCCTGGGAAGGCCCCATAGGGTCCTGCTCGGTTACACCTGGTGCCTGGGCTTGGCAACTTGGGAAGGTGGGGCTGCTCCTGGGTGTGGGGAGCTGCAGGATCACAGTCCTCTGAGGGGGCCTGTTAACCCCCAAGGTGAGATGGGGATGCAGTGGCTGGACAGAGGCGTCTGGCCTGGGAGAGGGGTCCAGGCTGGAAATGTCACTGGAATCATCGCCGGGAGGGAGAGGAAAGGCCAATGGGAGCAGGTAAGTCACAGCAGACTACGTGCAGGTGACTGCGGTCCTGTTGGAAGCAACTCAGAGCCAGAAAGGAGTGGCTGTCAGGGACTCAGCTTCATTCTCTTGTTCCTTTGTAAAACCACTGTGTCAGAGTTTGAGACACCTCCAGGAGACTTCTTGGGTCAGTGCTGCCATGGCTTCATCAAAGGGCCCAGGGGGAAAACAGAACCACAGCACGCCCTGCCCATGTCCGCACTGGGAATGAATCCCATCGGGGCACCGCGGCTCACAGACTTCAGGGAACCTCTGTCCTCAGGACTGGTCCTCCTCCTTCCTCTCACCTGCTGGTCAGAGGCCCAGGAACCCCCAATCTGGCTCCATCCCCAGGGCCTGGATTCTGGAACAGCTTAGGGGTAAGCAAAACCCTTATGCTCCTTTATCGGCCTAGGGGTGATAATGTCTTAAAATCTGCAATTGACTGATTATGAAGGATTGAGTGTTTCCAGCAAGTATGGGTGGAAAGATTGGGTGTGAAGTTCCCCTGGCCAGTCAGCATCCTCCCAGGAAGCCCAGATCCAGGATTACGAGGACAGAGGCTCTCCCCTTGATTACTTGTAACTTCCCACTCTCACAGCAAGGAGCCTGGCTCCCAGCATCTGCCATTTATCTATGCATTGCTCCTTTCTAGGTTACATGTGCAGAAGTTTCAGAATTGTTAGCTACTATACCCTGGAAAGAACTTCATAAAATAAAGCCCACTGTTTATGTATGGTCCATTTTGCTTTTAGTCTACAGATTCCATTCATTTCCAAAGGTAACTTAGGTCAGCACCTTTTACCCCATCCCCTACAGTGAGTTTTTTTCCATATATTTCTAATACAGTTAGATTCTGTCACATTATATATTCCATCCTGTAACACTCCTACATTCTAAATAACTAAATTTGAATAGATTATATGATTGACCCCTTGGGCTATGCACATCTATGGGCTTAGTCAAATGCATAGTGAGGGTATCCATCCTAGAGTATCACATGGAATACTTCAAACGTCCCACCCCATGATCTGCTTATCATCTATGTACCTTTGCCTTTCGTAAAATGTCATCAGTGGGATCATACTGTGTGTAGCCTCCTCAGACTGGATTCTTTCACTTAGCAGTATATACTGAAGAGTTATCCATGTCTTTCCATAGGTTGATGGTGCATTCCTTTCTACTGTTGAGTAGTATTCCATTGCACGTGTATGGGAGGAAAAAAAAATTTCCCTCTACTTTTCTAGGTTCTTGGTTGAGACACCTCCCCGCCCCCCAATAATAAAAGACAGGTTACCAGGAGAAAAACAAAAGTTTAATAACATGTATACCCCCTGTATACAGGGGAGATACCAAGGAAAATTGAGTCACTCCCTGAAATGACCAAAGCCATCACCTTAAATACCATCTTCAGCTAAAAACAGAAGAAAGATGTTGGGAAGGGGGAAACCAGAGGCAGGTTATCATGCATAGCACAGTGAAAAAGGGTATGATTGTTTGCACATTTAAGTCAGGACTTCTTCACTGATAGCATTTACTTGAGATTTCATTATCCTATTTCTGGTGCAAAAAGGGACATACCCTTATAAATGGAGACTTCTCTATTGTAAATGTCCTTCAGAAAAGGGCAATCTCTACTCAGTTTTCTGAGTTTCCTTTTTTTTCTTTTTTTTTTTTAAAGCACTCTGAAATAATCCTTATGCCAGAGAGGCATATTTTGGGGTGGCATATTCTACTCACCTTGACATGAATGTACCCCAGTTTGCTTATGCATTCATCTATTGAAGGACATTCTGATTTCCTCACGTTTTTAGCCATTATGAGTAGAGCTGCTGTGCATAATTGCATCTTTGTTTGCATTTGGACATAGATTTTCAAAGCAGTTGCCTAAATACTGAAAGCACGATTGTTGGATCCCAAAGTGAGACTTGTTTAGCTTTGGAAAGAAGTGACAAACTGTCTTACAAAGTGGCTGTACATGCATCCCACCAGTAAGCAGGGAGAGTTCCTTTTGTTCCTCACCCTCTAGCAATTGTTCTTGTCATTATTTTGAGTTTGGCTGTCCTGATCTTGGAGAGGCAGCAGTGAGTGGTGGTGTGAAGTGAGATCTTAATTCCCTGCCCAGGAATTGAACCTGGGTAGCCTGGATGAAAACTAGGAATGCTAGCCACCACACCCCCTGGCTCTTGCCCCCAGTGAAAAATGCATTTCTTACAGAGGCAAAACTGTAAAAACAGGTACAAAGTTTATTATTAGAGACATAGCACAACAACAAGTGGGAGAGCACACAGAGAAACTGTTTGTTTAGTTAAGACAAAAGCAAGGCAGAGATGCACACCCGGAGAGAGAGGGTGTGGGCATCCCCCCAATGAGAAGGAGTGTAGTAAAGAGGCAGTTAAGTCACTTTTATATAAGGCAGTTCTTCCGGGTCTCTGTTTACCTCTGGCCAATTATCTGGTTTCTTTTTCCACACCTGCCTGGCCCTAAGACCCTGCCCAACATGCGTGTGCAACTTTTTTCCAAGATGGATTACAGCACAGAGACCTATGGGACGGCCTTAGCATCACCTATTATGGGGTGGTGCTCCTTCCTTTTTGACCCCCAAGGTGCCTTTCTGCACACGTGCAATGTCTCCCTTGCCCCAAGGATGGGAAATGTATGACCTCTTGATCTTTTAACAGGGTTTCGTCCCACTCTGTCCTTGCCATAAAAATGTCCAATGTCCAATGTCCAGTTATTTACCCTGTTTCTGTTGCTGGTTTTTATATCGAGGTGCAGATCTCGAAATATAGACAGGAGTCCAGTCACAAACATGTAGTCCTGGAGCCCGCTTGTGTCTTGCTTTAGGAGATGTAAACAGGGGGATGGTAATGAATGTCCGGCCTGGAGTCCATCTTCTTCTCACCCCAGGAAGTGTGAACAGGAGGCCAGTTGTAAATGTCTAACCTGGAGCCCATCTATCTCCTGCCTCAGTCCTAATAGGTGTGCTGTGATATCTCATGATTTTAATTTGTAATTCCCTAATGGTGTATGATGTTGACCATGTTTTTGTATGACTTTTACTATCTGTATATCTTTTTTGGCTGGGTGTCTGTTCAGATCCTAACCCATTTTTTATGGGGTTGTTTTAGAGGTCTTTGTCTATTTTGAGTCCAAATCCTTTATCAGATACAAGTTTTGCAAATATTTTTCTCCCAGTTTGTGGCTTGTCTTTTGATTTTCTGAATAAGGTCTTGGAGAGTAGAAATTTTTAATTTCATAAAGTCCATAAGATTACTTTTTTCTTTTGTGGATTGACTTTTTGTGTTGTGTGTTAAAACTCAAAGCTCATGATCTCCAGACCAAACCCAAGGTCATGCAGATTTTCTAGGTTTATCTCTGTAATTTTTACAGTTTCCCATTTTAAATGTCTGTTAATAAATTTGAGTGAGTTTGGCGTAAGTTTTAAAGTTTGTGTCTACAGTCATTTCATTTCATACAGTTTCCAGTTAATTGTTCCTTAACTATTTTGGAAAAATCATGGGATGCTTGACTGTATTTCAGTTTGAATTTCCACAGTTTAGTGGATGCAGCATAAGTGTCCTCAGGGGGCGGGGCC
Source organism: Balaenoptera acutorostrata (assembly GCF_949987535.1). Taxonomy (NCBI): domain Eukaryota; kingdom Metazoa; phylum Chordata; class Mammalia; order Artiodactyla; family Balaenopteridae; genus Balaenoptera; species Balaenoptera acutorostrata. The sequence continues at coordinate 91,373,743 of NC_080066.1, read as the reverse complement.
TCCACTGAATTGGGAGGCAACTTGGTCTGCACGTTCCCATTGGCTGGCAGGGAACGTGAGCCCGCCTCCCTGACCCTCCGCGGAACACGCATTCAGCCTGCGGACTTGGCTCCGTGCGCAGCTGGCGGGAGCCCCGTCTAATCAGGACCCGCTGGGGTTTTGGCTTCTGGAACACGCGTGGCTGAGTCCATGCTGACGGCCAGGCTCCGGGACAAGCCGGCGTCGAGTCCACACTAACGGAAGCTGGGTCTCCTCAGGACCCGCTGGCCCTTCAGCTTTGGGACATCTTGGGGTCCATTTCTCTCTGACAGGAGCCTGGTCTCCTCAGGACCTGCTGGGAGGTGATGGCGCTGAGGGAAAAGGTGAGGAAAAGTGGGGAGAAGGTTCCTGTGTGTGGCTGACCTCTGAGGGTGTCTGTCTTCAGAGGACCCAGGAGGGGAAGGGCTTAATGTGGAAAACTGGGGTTTTGGCCACTTTTGTGTGTGGTGTAGACAGAGTGCAGTGTTGTTCTTTGGTGCGTGGCATCTGGTTTTCCCAGCACCATTTATTGAGGGGACTGTCCTTTCCCTGGTATATGTTCTTGGCTCCCTTCTTGTGAATTGACTGACCACATACCTGTAGGTTTATTCCTGTACTCTCTGCTCTGTTCCTATGGTCTGTGTGCCTGTTTTTGTGCCAATTCCACACTTTTTTGGGACTGTAGCTTCGTAATGAAGTGTGAAGTCAGGGAGCAAGATGCCTCCAGCCCGTTCTCCTTCCTCAGGGTCGCTTTGGCTCTTCTGGGTCCTTTGTGGCTCCACACAAATATTAAGATTGTTTTGTTTCTATGAAATGTCATTGAAATTTTGGTAGTGGTTGCGTGTATGTGTACATTGCTCTGGGTAGCATGGACATTTTCACAGTATTTTCACCCATGCGCACGAGATATCTTTCTATTGATTGTGTCTGTTCAGTTTCTTTCATCAATGTGTGCAGGTCTTTCAAGTTCTTGGTCAAACATTTTCCTAGTTTTTTTGGGGGGATAAAATTATAAATGGAATTGTATTCTTAATTCCTCTTTGTGATAGTTTATCATTAGTGTATAGAATTACAAATGATCCTGCAGTTTTACTGAGTTCATTTTTTTAGTTCTGACCATTTTTTCGGTGGTTTTATGTGGAAACCTAGAATTCACAAATCCCACTGTTTTCCACTACATCCAGGTCATCCCCAGCACCCAAGCACTAGTGGCTCCTAATATTATCTTCCCACGGTGCCTCTTAATACCATGTGGGCAAAGTGATTAGCATCACCACTTTGGTTGAATTTGGCCTGGGTAAGTCTTGGCCTCTCTAGCAGTGTTTAATGTCATCTCTGATTTTCTGACATGTTACTGACATAGTTGTATTGAAAAGTATTTTCTAGTAAATTTCAAATGTTTAAACTTTAAATAGCAGTACAAAGTTTTCTACATTCACACCAAATACTGCCGTGTGTTTTAGCCAAAACAGGGCCAGTCTCCCAGGGAACCAGGACATAACCTCAAAATGAGGGATAATTATGGTTTCCACATTATAATCCTATCCACAGGACCACTTCAGCTTTTACCAGCTGCCCCAACTTTGTGGAAAGGTTTTTTCCATTCTAATCTAGTTTTCTTTTTCTGGAACCATCCCTGGGTCTTTCCCTCATTTTAAAAACCTTCATGGATTTTAAGTGTACAAGATGAGTATGATGTGAGTGGCTTTTCCTGTATGGCTTCTTTCACTTAGGATGTTTTCAGTGTTTATCCATGTTGTAACGTATCATTTTTTTCATTGTGATTGAAAACACATAACATCATTTAAGTCATTTTAAGTATACACGTCTATAGCATTAAATACATTCACATTGTTGTAAAAACATCCTCACCATCCATCTTCTGAACTTTTTCATTCTCCCCAAGTGAAACTGTAACCATTAAATACTTATTCCCCTCAACCCCTGGCAAACTTATTCTACTTTTTGTCTTTGAATTTGACTTATCTGGATACCTCATACTAGTGGAATCATAGAATGTTTGTCCTTTTGTGTCTGGCTTGTTTCACTTAGCATAGTGACTTCAAGGTTCATCCACATTGCAACCTGTGTGAGAATTACCTTAGTTTTAAAGGTTGAATCATATTCCATTGTGTACATACTACACTGTACTTATGCATTCATCTGTTGAAGAACACTTGTGTTGCTTCCACCTTTTGGCTATTGTGAATAATGTTGCTATGAATATGGGGGTACAGATATCTGTTCCAGTCCTTGCTTTCTAATATTTTGGGTGTATACCGTGGAGAGGAATTGAGGGATCATACGTTAATTCCATGTTTACGTTTTTGAGGAGCCGCCATACTATTTTCCACAGCGGCTGCACAATTTTACTTTATTCCTTTATATGACAGAATAATGCAGCTTATGGATCTACCTTATTTTGCTTATCCATTCACCCGTTGGTGGACATTTTAATTGTTTCTTCCTTGGGCTATTGTGAACAGTGCTGCTATGAATATTGGTGTACAAGTTTTTATTTGAACACCTGTTATCAGTTCTTTGGGTATATATCTAGGAGTGGAGTTGTTGAAACATATGATAATTACATTTTTATATTTTTGAGAAAATACCAAAATTTTGTACACATAGATTGCACCATTTTACACTTCCATAAGTAAAGTTTAAGGGTCCCCATTTCCCTACATTGTTGCCAACATTTGTTACTTTTATTTATTTTTAATATAACCATTCTAGTGTGTGTGAAGGGGTATCACATTGTGGTTTTAATTTGCATTTCCATCATGACTACCGATGTTTGACATCTTTTCATGTGCTTATTGACCATTTGTATGCCTTGTCTGGAGAACAATCCATGTAAGTCCTTTGTGCATTTCAAATATTGGGTGGCTCTTGTACTGAGTGGTAAAATTTCTTGATATATTCTGGATAAAGACTCTTATCAGATATATAATGTGCCTAAATTTTCTTCCATTCTGGGGGCTGTCTTTTTACTTTCTGGATTGCCTCTTTTGATGTACAAAGGTTTGTAATTTTGAGGAAATCCTGATTGTCTGTTTTTTTCTTTCATTGCTTGTGCTTTAGTGTCAGATCTAAGAAACTATTGTTAAATGCAAGATCATGAATCCCTTGGTTTATTCCAGAGTACCGTCATCCCTCGGTATCCACTGGGCGAGGGTTTAGGTCTGGCATTTGAGTCAGGTCAGGGTTTAAGGGTCAGAGTAGAGGGTCTAGGGGTCTGGGGTTAGGGTGTTAGGGTTAGAGGTTAGGGTTCCTTAGGGTTAGGGTTAGGTTTAAACATAACTGGCCCCCATTGCCCTTCTTTTCTCCTCTCTGAGGTCTCCAGGATGGATAGGATTTGCCCAGGGTCACACCTGAGTCAGGAAGTTGAGCTGGACCACTGCGTTTCTACCCCCCAGTCCTGGGCTCTGAGAGAAGAATGAAATGTCTGTACTGTCTCTGAGTGTTTCAAATTGAACTCGATGTCAGTCAAGAGTTGTGGAGGGTGTCAGCAGTCATGCATGGTTTCTTCCTGCCCTCCCATCTGGGAAAGATGGTGCTGGCCCTACTCTGCCTGGGCAGCCTCAGTTCCAGCAGAGTGTCCAGACAGAAGGGCACTCAGTGGACATGTATGGATTAATGCAGGACTGGGTGTAGCAACCTGCCAGCCCCCTGCCTACTTGAGGGCTGGTAGGGCCCTCCTGGGACTGCAGGCATCCTTTGTCCCATCTGAGTGGGTGTCAATAGACCATCAAGTCTCAGGCAGGACAGTCCTTGACCTCTGACCATTCAGGCAGGCATCTGTGGTCCTCTAGCTCAGTTCAGCCTGGACCTTGTCAAGACTCCGTGGACAGTTAGTGAGCTGACCATGCTGCTGAGCAATGGAACAGCTACCTGGGCTCGGTAGACATTCCTTTGAGATGTTTCAACTACCAACATCCATGTGGTTGAGAAAAGGACCTCCCCTTCACAGCCTTCACAGCCTCATATCCTGCCAAGAGAGGTAATAACCCTCTAAATATTTGAGTGTGTCCCTTACACAACAACCATACAGCAGACCATGGCCCTGCAATCCTTTGTCCTTTTAGTTGTTAGAAATTTTGACATTCATATTCATTAAGAATCAAAGTTATGGGAGTAACTGGGCCTCCCAATGGGAGGTTCACACTGAGATTGCATTGTCTTGGAGAGCCATATGCATCCATGTGGCCCCTGGAAAGCCTGCCAATTATGGGTTCCATGGCATGAAATAATTCTTGAGCCTCCCATTACTTCATTGCACAAGAGTTACCTTACCACCCTAGCATTTGGTTTCTTCCCTTCGTAAAGGAGACAGAAGAAACTGGAAAAGGAGCAGTATTGTTTTTCAAGGATGGGTAATTAATATGGCCAGGGAGATGCCATAACTCAAGGGCTCCCACCTCTCAGGGGCAGGAATGAGAGCTGTGTGTCTTCTCAGGGCACATGGGCTGTTCTGGGCCAGTCCCTGAGATGTGAGGACCTGATGCCCAAGGCAGGAGACTTGAGTTTACCAACAATGATCCTGCCTTTTCAGCAAGTGAAAGAACTCTTTGCAGTCTTGGGAGGACAGTAAGAGCACTGGATGAGTAGCTGCAGCCTCTAACCCTAAGTGAACCCCTTTCTTCCTTTTGTGTCAGATTCTGTGCTGTGCAGTGAGCTGTCATTGACATAGAATCTGCTGCTTTCTCCCAGCCAGCATCTGTTCTCATGCCCAAGTCTAGTGCCTCAGTTTTCCTTTGGGAATTACATCTCACCTGCTTCCAGTCCAAATAGTTCTAGAAGGATGAGCCCATGTTCCACCCAGCTCAAAGATGGGTTTACAACCCACATCTAGCCAGTCCCATTTTCCATCTTCTGGTGATGGGTCAAGGATGAGAATGAAACTTAAGCCAGGCCAAAGGCATTCAAAACCATGACTTTTCTTACAACCCAAGAAGAGGAGAAACTTTTTCTCGGAAAAAGGATGGTGAGTGGTTGTCAACCTAGAATTGCTGTTGGCCCAAGGGCAGTGAGAGAGACTGTGCCTGTGAATGGGGTCTCCCAAAGGCACTGAACAGGACAAAGGTTTGGAGAGAAACAAGGTCACACTGAGAGAGTGTGAGACACTGGACCTGCCAGGTCCAAATCCATTCTTAAACTTGCCACTTGCAAGTATTAATTTATTTCTACCCTTACAATAAATACTAATTTATTTTACTTCAGTAAGTGTGTCCAGTTGCTGGGAATAAAAAAGTCCTAGTTGACACATCTGAATCAATCAGCCCTGATGTATCCTCAGGTGTCCTCACTGGGTAGGCATGGCTGGGGGAGATGACACTGGCTGGGGTCATATACTAGGGGAGCTGCCAAACAGCTCTTTCCCTGTCCTGGGAGACGGAAACCCTGGAACAGTGATAGGATAACTAGTAGGGGAAAAGGTTCCTCAGTGGTTAACTAGTCTTTTTGTATTTTCCTTAATTTAGGGTCCATTTTGGTAATGTGTTTTTACAAAGAAATCACCCATTTCCTCTAGATTTCCAGTTTTTTACAATAGGTTTCTCTTATTTGACTTTTAATTTTTCCAGTCTAATTTTCTACAGAATCATCACAACTAATGGACAAATATTGATACTTTCTTATTAACTGAAGTCCCTATTCATGTTCCCTTTGTTATACCTTTCCTTGTTCCAGGGTCTCAAAGGACATGGGGTCATCGTGTCTGTTTAGTCTCTTCTGGGCGTTGACAGTTGCTCAGACTCTCCTTGTTTTCATGACCTTGACAGTGTGGAGGAGGATTGGTCAGGTATTGTGTAAACTGCCCTGCACTGGGATTTGCCTGGTGTTTTTGTTGTAATTAGACTTGGCTTTGAAAAAGCAGATCACAGAGGTAAAGTGCTTCCTCTTCACTATATATCGAGAGAACAGGCTCTTAAGGGAACTTCTCACTTATATTCTTAACTTTGGTCACCAGGCTGTGGTAGTGTTTGTGAAGTTTTCACACAGTGAAGTTAATTTTTTCCCATGTTCATCCTGTATGTTTTATTTAGGAGGGAGTCATAAAGCAGAAGCCACACTTGAGGACAGAGTGGTTAGCTTCACATCCTTGATGGACAGCTGAGTATCTATATGAATCATTTAGAAGCTTTCTGCATAGGAGATTTCTATTTAACGTTATTCATCAAAAACTATGTAACTTATTTTTACCAGTTTGGAAACATGAATAATTATTGTAAACTTTTGGATATAATCCAGCACTACATTATTAGACTGCTTAGTTCATTCTTGCTTTGGCTGTTGAACGTTTTTTCCATTTGCTCCTGTTTTCATTTTACATAATTTTTCTTTTGTGCGTTTTTTAATTTTTTGGTACTTCTTTACTTTCTGATATTTTAAGATTATCCTGCTTCATATATTTACTGTCTTAGTCCTAGCATCAGCCCTTTCTTCAAAGAGCCCTTGTTCCTTTTATTAGAGAATGGTGTTAAAAACTTACATGTAGGAGCTAAATATGTTCAGCTGACAGTGCATGGAAATATATGCATGTATCCCAGCCTATGCATATACACGTAATTATAAAGATTTCCATGTGGAACTATGTGTATCTCTATTAGTCTAAAGATAGATTATACTGATGTCTCCTACCTGATCTGTTATGACATGGATATTGTAACCTTCTCCCTTTGTTTGTCTGTGACTTCCCACTCCAGTGGTAAGAAACTGGCTTCCACCATTTGTCATTAAATTCAGTGCTTGTTCCATTCGATTACTGATATAGTAGTTTCAGTACTATTAGTTACCACTCTCCATGGGAAAGAACTTACAGAGTCCACTGTGTATGTACGGCATATTTTGCCTTTGGCCTACAGAGTCTGCTCATTTCCAAAGTTAACTTAGGTCAGCCCATTTTGTCCCACCACCAACAGTGAGTTTTTTTCATACCTTTCTAAATCAGTTAGATTGTTTGTTACATTCTGTATGCCAGTCTTTGACACTCCCATATCCTAAGTAACTAAATTTGTATAGATTATAATTTACTTGTTGGGTTGTAAAAAAATCTGTGGGTGTAGACAAATGCATAGTGACAGGTATTCACCACTAAAGCATCATATGGACCTTTTCAACCACATATTCCATAAACTGTTTACCATGTCTGTTTTGCCTTTTCTAGAATGTCATATAAATGAGGTCATACAGTGTGTAGCTCTTCAGACTGGATTCTTTCATTTAGCCATATAAGTGTTAGATTCATCTTTTTTTTTGCTCGGGTTGATGATTCATTCCTTTATATCTCAGAATACTATTGCATTGCATGTATATGAGAGGAAAAATAATTTTCCCTCTACCTTTCTATGTTCTTCATTAAGATTCCCGTTGTAGGGCTTCCCTGGTGGCGCAGTGGTTGAGAGTCTGCCTGCTAATGCAGGGGACACGGGTTCGAGCCCTGGTCTGGGAAGATCCCACATGCCACGGAGCAGCTGGGCCCGTGAGCCACAACTACTGAGCCTGCGCGTCTGGAGCCTGTGCCCCGCAACGGGAGGGGCCGCAATAGTGAAAGGCCCGCGCACCGCGATGAAGAGCGGTCCCCACACCGCGATGAAGAGTGGCCCCCACTTGCCGCAACTAGAGAAAGCCCTCGCACGAACCGAAGACCCAACACAGCCAAAAATAAATAAATAAATAAATAAAGTAGCTATAAAATTAAAAAAAAAAAAAAAGCTACTCTTTAAAAAAAAAAAAAAAAAAAAGATTCCCGTTGTAATGAAAGGGAGATTAACTGGAGAAAAACAATCAGAAGTTTCATATATACCATGCATACCTCCTGTATACTTGAAAGATACCCAGGAAAACTTAGTCTGGCCCAAGCCATTACCTTAAAGGTTACCTTCAGCTAAGAACAGAAGAAAGATGTTAGGGAATGGAGGAAGCCATTTAAGGGAGGTTATTAGGCAAAGCACAGTAAACATGGGTATGGTTGTTACGCAGATTTACATCTAGACCTATTTCATTGACAAGCTTTTTTTAAAAAATATTTTTTATTTGGCTGTGCCAGGTGTTAGTTGCAGCATGTGGGATCTAGTTCCCTGACCAGGGATCGAACCCAGGCCCCTGCATTGGGAGTGTGGAGTCTTAACCACTGGACCACCAGGGAAGTCCCGACAAGTTTTTCTTGATATTTAGTCATCATTCAATTCCTGGTCCAGAGAGGGACATGCCCTTACGAATGGAGATATCCTTAATAAATGTAAATTCACCTCATAAAAGGGCATTTTCTATTTGGTTTTCAAAGATTCTCCTGGGTCTGCTGTTTTTTTAATTAATCAGTCCAAAATAATCCTTTTGTCAAATGGGCATATTTTGGGGTGGTGTATTCTGCTCCCCTTGACACGTATGTGCCCTAATTTGCTTACGAATTCATCTACAGAAGGACATCCTGATATCTTTAAGCTTTTAGCCATTATGAACAGAGCTGCTGTGCATTACTTGATGCTAGTTTTTGTTTGAACACAGGTTTTCAAAGTGGTTGTCTAAATACAAGAGGTAGTTTTCTTGGATCCTAAGGTGAGACTATTTAGATTTGGAAAAAACTGCCAAACCGTCTTCCAAAGTTGGTTGTACATGAATTCTACCAGCATCTTGAGTATATTCTTGTATGCTTATTTAGTATCTGTTTATCCTCTTTGGACAGGTGTGTGTTTCATTCTTTATCAAATTTTAATGGCATTGTTTGGTATAATTTGAATGCACACCCTTTATGTGTTTTGGAAGTACTTTCTTCCAGTTTGTGGTTTGTCTTTTGGTTTTCTGAATAAGTTCTTTCATAGAGTCAAAAATTTTAATTTTATAAAGTCCACATTATCAATTATTTATCTTTTGTTGATAGACTTTTGGTGTTGTGTGTTTAAAACGCATCACCAGACCCAAGGTCATGTAGATTTTCTTCTTTTTTTTAAAAAAATAAATTTATTTATTTATTTATTTTTGGCTGCGTTGGGTCTTCGTTGCTGCATGTGGGTTTTCACTAGTTGCGCCGAGCGGGGGCTACTCGTCATTGCCATACGCGGGCTTCTCATTGCGGTTTCTTCTCTAGTTGTGGAGCATGGGCTCTAGCTGCGTGGCCTTCAGTAGTTGTGGCATGTGGGCTCAGTAGTTGTGGTGCATGGGCTCTAGAGCACAGGCTCTGTAGTAGTGGCACACGGGCTTAGTTACTCTGTGGCATGTGGGATCTTCCCGAACCAGGGCTCGAACCTATGTCACCTGCATTGGCAGGCCGATTCTTAACCAGTGCACCACCAGGGAAGTCCTAGATTTTCTTTTTTCTTCTGGAATTTTTATAGTGTGGTAATTTAAACTTGTTTACAGGCACTTTTGAGTAAGTTTTGGTTTACGTTGTAAAGTTTGTGTCTACATTCATTTCATTACATATGGTTTCTAATTAATTGTTCCTTAACCATGTTTTGAGAAGATACAGTGAGATACTTGGCTCCATTTCAGTTTGGATTTCCAAACTTAGTATATACAGCAGAACAGTATTCCGGGTGAGGCCTCTGAGTTTGTGAGCGTGGTACTCCCGGCACTTCTCTGACGTCCCACAGGGGGCGCCGAACCCACCTGTCTGACCCTGGGGACACAGGTGCATCTGGCCCACAGACTTTGCTCTGTGACAAGCAGACAGGAGTTTGTCTCCTGTCAGGGCTTAGGTTTCTGGATCATGGGGCAGTGTCTACACTGACTGGAGCTGGCTTTTCTTAGGACCCACTGGTGAGGAGATGCCATGAGAGGAAAAAATGAGAAAATGTGGAGAATCTTCCTGTGCAGCTGACTGCTGGGTGGGTAGGGTGCATCTTCAGAGACTTAGGAGAGAAAGGGTTTAATGTGGAATACTGTGTGCTTTTAGTTAGTTTTATGTGCAGTGTAGATAGTGACCAGTGTCGTTCTTTGGAGCCTGGTGTCTAGTTTTCCTGGCACTGTTTGTTGATGGCTTTGGGTAGAATAAACATTTTAATAATAGTCATTTTTCTGATGCATGAGCATGGAATATTATTTTCTATTGTGTCTTCAATTTCTTTATCAATGCTTTATAGTTTTCTGAGTATAGGTTTTTCATGTCCTTGGTTAAATTTATTCCTAAATGGTTTGTTCTTTTTGATGGAGTTGTAAATGGGATTGTTTTCTTAATTTTTCTTTCTGATGATTCGTTTTAAGTGTATAGAAACAAAACTGATTTGTGCATATTGATTCCATAGTTTGCAACTTTACTGAATTTATTTTTTTAACATTTTTTTGAAGTAATGTGAAAAATTGTAATGCTAAAATCTCACTGTTTCTACTGCATCCCAGGTAATCCGCAGGACCCAAGACATGGTAGCTACTAATATACTCCTCTCACAGTGACTTTTTTTAAAAACTTTTTTATTTGACTTATTTTTGGCTGTGTTGGGTCTTCATTGCTGCGCACGGGCTTTCTCTAGTTGTGGGGAGCGGGGCCTACTCTTCGTTGCAGTACATGGGCTTCTCATTGCAGTGGCTTCTCTTGTTGTGGAACACAGGCTCTAGGCGTGCAGGCTCAGTAGTTGTGGTGCATGGGTTCTAGAGCGCAGGCTCAGTAGTTGTGGCCCACGGTCTTAGTGCTCCGCCGCATGTGGGATCTTCCCAGACCAGGAGTTGAACCTGTGTTCCCTGCATTGGCAGACAGATTCTTAACCACTGTGCCACCAGGGAAGTCCCTCTCACTGTGCCTCTTAATACCATGTGGACTCCTACAAAGGAAATAACAATCACAACTTTGGTTGAACTTTGTCTGAGTAAGTCTCGGCCTCTATAACAAAGTTTGATGGCTGTATTATCTGATTTTCTGGCATGGTACTGACATGGTTGTTTTGAAAAATAATTTACTTTCCAGTAATTTAAAATGTACAGAAAAGTTTCAATGATGGCAAAAGTACTCACATTTGCCACTTCACACAAAATGCTCAGTGTGTTTTACCCAAAACAGGGATACTCTCCTGAGGAATCAACACATAACCCTTAAATGAAGAAATCATGATGTCTACATTATAATTTAATACACAGGCCCACTTCAACTTTCGCCTGTTGTCCCAACTGTATGAAAATGTCTTTTTCCAACCAGATCCAGTTTTCTTTTTCTGGAACCATTACTGAGTTTTTCCCTCATTTGGACAACCTTGATGGATTTAAAGCAGACAAGATGAGTATGGGATCTGGGTGGCATTTTCTCTATGGCTTGTTTCACTAAGGATGTTTTTAATGTACATTTATGTTGTAAGAAATATCAGCACTACACTTTTTTTTCATTGTCATTAAAAATACAAAACATGACATTTACCATTTAATTCATTTTACGTATACACTTTTGTGGTATTGACTACCTTCATATAGTTGCACAAACAAGTTAACTAATGTGTACCTCCTGTGTGCATGGGAGATACCCAGGAAATTGAGTAACACCCTGAAATGGCCCAAGACATCACCTTAAATACCATCTTTATCTCAAAGGGAAAAAAGGAAGGGTATGGTTGTTTCTGTCTACATTCATTTGATTGCATATGGTTTCCAATTGATTGTCCTATAACTAGTTTTGGCGAAGTCATAGGATAGTTGGCTTCATTTCAGTTTGAATTTCCAAATTTAGTGGATTCTGCAGGCTTGATACAAGGTTTACAAACTTGATATTGGATCAGGACATCCCATGGTATAATCGGTATTAATGGTTTGTTCAACAATTAAAGTTCTGTGTGATACGAGTTCAGACTGGAGTAATCCTGGTTAGTTTCTATCTGTTATACATTTGTCCCAGGATGAAAGGACAAGAAACACAAGGCCTACTTTATAAAAGTGCCTTCAAACTAATTGATGGTATAATCTCCACCTAATTTTTTAAAAATTTATTTCATTGAAGTATAGTTGACTTACAATGTTGTGTTAATTTCTGCTGTACAACAAAGTGATTCAGATATATATATATATTTATATACACACACCCACTGTTTATTACATATATACATATGGTTTACTACAGGGTATTGAATATAGTTTCCTGTGCTGTACAGTAAGACCTTGTTGTTTATCCATCCTATATATAATAATTTGCATCTGGTAATCCCAAACTCCCAATCCATCCCTCCCCCATCTTCCCCTTGGCAACCGCAAGTCTGTTTTCTATATCCGTGAGTCAGTTTCTGTTTTGTAGATTCATTTGTGTCTCATTTTAGATTTCACATATAAGTGATATCATATGGTATTTGTCATTCTCTGTCTGACTTCACTTAGTATGATAATTGCTAGGTCCATCCATGTAGAGGCAAATGGCATTATTTCACTCTGTTTTATGGCTGAGTAATATCCCATTGTATATATTTATCACATCTTCTTTATCCGTTCATCTGTTGATGGACATTCAGGTTGCTTTCATGTCTTGGCTATTGTGAATAGTGGTGCTATGAACATAGTGGTGCATGTATCTTTTCGAATTATAGTTTTGTATGGATATGTGCCCAGGAGTGGGGTTGCTGGTTCATATGGCAATTCTATTTTTACTTTATTTATATTTTTATAAATTTATTTATTTTATTATTTACTTTTATTTTTGGCTATGTTGGGTCTTCGTTGCTGTGCACGGGCTTTCTCTGGTTATGGCAAGCAGAGGCTACTCTTCGTTGTGGTGCCTGGGCTTCTCATTGTGGTGGCTTCTCTTGATGGGAGCACGGGCTCTAGGTGTGTGGGCGTCAGTAGTTGTGACATACGGGCTCAGTAGTTGTGCCTTGAGGGCTCTAGAGTGCAGGCTCAGTAGTTGCTGCACACAGGGCTAGTTACTCCACGTCATGTAGGATCTTCCCGGGCCAGGGCTCGAACCCATGTCCCTTGCATTGGCATGTGGATTCTTAACCACTGCGCCACCAGGGAAGCCCCGGCAACTCTATGTTTAGTATTTTGAGGAACCTCCATACTGTTTTTCATAGTGGCTGAACCAATTTACATTCTGACCAACAGCATAGGAGGGTTTCCTTTTCTCCTCACCCCCTACAGCATTTATTTGTAGACTTTTTATTGATGGCCATTCTGAACACTATGAGGTGATACCTCACTGTAGTTTTGATTTACATTGTTCTAATAATTAGCGACATGGAGCATCTTTTCATGTGCCTACTGGCCATCTGTATGTCTTCTTTGGAGAAACGTGTACTTAGACCTTCTGCCTACTTTTTGATTTTTTTTTTTTGAGTTTTAAGCTGTTTGTATATTATAGAAATTAGGCCCTTGTTGGTCACATCATCTGCAAATATTTTCTCCCAAACAATTAGCACAGGTGCTGGGACAGCTGGATACCCACACACAGAAGAATAAAGTTGGACCCTTACCTGCCCCCCATGCCATATACAAAATCAACACAAAATGGATCAAAGGCCTAGATATAAGAACCAAAATTATAAAACTCATAAAAGAAAACATGAGAGTAAATCTTCATGACCTTGGATTTGGCTGTGATTTCTTAGATCTGTTACCAAAAGCACAAGCAACAAAAAATAAAATAGATGAATTGGACTTCCTCAAAATGAAAAACCATTGTGTATAAAAGGAGCAAGGAATAAGATAATCCACCATCCAAAATGGCACAAGATATTTGCAAACCATGTGTCTGATAAAGGACTGTAGCCCACCAGCCACGCCCCCGGTGCTCCAGTGGAGTGTCTGTGTGGCCCCTCCCATCCTAGGTGATCAGGGGATTTCAGACCCCACAGCACCCAAGGACCAGACACTGGTCATCCTCAGCACCCTCAAGGAGTGAGTGCTGGATTGTTTTGAGCCCATATTCCCTCCCATTACTGCCCTCAAAGGCTGAAGGCTTCAGCATGCCTCCAGAAGGACACAGAGTATTTGCAAGTCTTTGAGAACCAAGAGAAGAGTCTTCACTTTTCTGAAAAGGGCATCTTATTATTTCACAACATTAACATTTTCAATCTGGCTCCCAGGGGTGCTCTCCCAACTTCTTTATTTCTCTGAAAGTGGGCATGGTGGTTTGGCTGTCCCCAATCCCCACACCAGGTGACAAGGCCAGTGGGGCCAGCTCCTGGTGGTCCTTAGCTTCGTTGGAGATTAACCCAGACTCTCAGCCTGAGATTGAATGTGGACGCCCTTGCTTCTTCCCATCACCAATTCTCATCTCCTGCCCTGTCTCTTTTCCTCTTGCTTTTCAGAATCAGATTTACCTTATGGTCACCACTCACAGTTCCCTCAGAATCCAGAGATTTCTCCTCAAAAGAAGAGTTCTGGAGAAATCAGAGGGATAAATAAAGAATGCAGCTGATTCTGGTCTTGTGCTGATGCCCAAAAGGGTGATGAGAATGAGTGTTTTCATTAGAATTTTAAATCCTCCAAGAAATAGATCATTGGGGGGGCATCCTGTATGTCTTCCTGCTCATTCTAATAATGTCATTTCTGAATTTTAATGTGGCAAATAATTTATATTATAAATATGCCGAGGGGGAGATCCATTTAAAAAATGTTAAAGGTAACTCCAAGGGTTTTACAACAAACAAGGACACAGAACCCTGTGTCCAGACACTGGCTGAGCGATTGCTACCCTGAGCCACAGTACCCTGGAGGGCAGAGTGGCCATGACCCTCCTCCCGCAGGTCAGCCTACTCAGGCACATCCCACGTGGGACCACTGCATCTCAGAATCTTAGAGTGGCCAATGGCAGGTAGCTGGCTAGAGATGTGGACAAGAGAAAACTGCCCAGCAGCCTCGGAAAGCCCCAGGGTGAGGCCTTAGTAAGGGCCAGTGTCATGTCATTAGTTAGGGCCAGCATCAGGGCCGAAGTTAAGACCATTGTCAGGGCATTAGTGAGGGGTATAATTAGGGTGTTAGGTAAAGAGTCAGGTCATTAGTTACAGACAGTGTCAGGGCCTCAGGTAGAGACTTTGTCAAGGCTTTAGTTAAGAAGAGCATCGGAGCTTCACCGATGTTAGGGACAGCGTCTGGACGTTAGTTAGGGCCAGCCACCAGGCCTTAGTTAGGGATAGTGTCAGGACCTCAGAGAAAACTTGAGGGGCTAGTATAAGACAGTTCAGGCCGTTAGTTAGGGACACATCAGAGACTTTCTTAGGAACATATTCAGGGCCTTAGTAATGGTCAGAATCGGGGCATTATTTAGTGACAGTAAATGCTATGAGGGACAGCTTCAGGGCCATAGTTAGGGACAGCGTCAGGGCCTCAGTTAGAGATAACTTAGGGCCTTAGTAAGAGAGAGTTCAGGCCGTTAGTTAGGGACATTGTGAGAGACTTTCTTAGGGACATATTCAGGACCTTAGTTATGGACAGGATCAGGGCGATAGTGTCGGATATCTCAGTCTATTAGGGTCACCGTCAGGGACTTAGTTAGAAATAGTTCAGGCTGTTCCTTAGGTATATTCTCATGGACTTAAATTTAATGCCAGAATCAGAGCTGTAGGTAGGGCCAGTGTCAGGGTGTTATTGTGGGATATCTGCAGCTATTAGGGACATCATCAGGGTATTAGTTAGGGAAAGAGGCAGGCCATTATTGTAGACAGTGTCAGGGCCTCAGGTAGAGACAGCGTCAAGGCCTTAGTTAGGAAGAACATCAAGGCCTTAGTTAGGGACAGTGTCAGGACCTCAGAGAAAACTTGAGGGCCTTAGTAAGAGACAGTTCAGGCTGTTAGTTAGAGACACCTCACAGACTTTTTTAGGGACATATTGAGGACCTTAGTAATGGACAGGATTAGGACATTATTTAGTGACCACTTAGGCTCTGAGGGACAGCATCAGGGCCTAAGTTAGGGAGAGCATCAGGATCTTAGGGACAGGGTTAGGGACTATGTAAGTTATAGTTCAGACCATTAGCTTGAGACAGCATCAGGGGCTTCGTTAGGGAGAATGTCAAAGCTTCCGTGAGAGATAATTTGCGGGCCTTAATTAGACACAGTTCAGGCTGTTACTTAGGGACATCTTCAGAGCCTCAGTTAGGAACAGCATCAGGGTATTAGTTAGGGAAGGATTCAGACCAGTATTATAGACAGTGTCAGTGCCTCAGGTAGAGAGCACATCAGGGCCTTAGGGACAGGGTCAGAGATTTAGGGACATATTCAGGGCCTTAGTTATAGAGAGCATCAGGGCATTATTGAGAGATATATGAGGCTATTAGGGACAGCATCACGGTGTTAGGGAAAGAGTTGGGGCATTATTACAGACAGTGCCTTAGGTAGAGACATCATCACAACCTTAGTTAGGAAGAGGGTCAGGGCCTTGGTTAGGGACAGGGTCAGGCCAACAGTGAGGGCATCTAAGGCAATTAGGGACATCGTCAAGGCCTTAGACTGGGTCAGCATCAGGGCTGTTGTGTCGACCAGTGTCAGGGCATTAATGAGGGACAAAATTTGGGTGCTAGTTAGGGAACGAATCAGGTCATTAGTTACAGGCAGTTTTAGGGCCTCAGGTAGAATCAGCATCAAGACCTTAGTTAGGAAGACCATCAGGGCCTCAATTAGGTTCAGCATCAGGACATTAGTTAGGGCCAGAAACAGGACCTTAGTTAGGGACAGTGTTGTCAGGACCTCAGAAATAACTTGAGGGCCTTAGTAAGAGACAGTTCAGGCCGTTAGTTAGGGACACTTCAGTGACTTTCTTAGGGACATATTCAGGGCTTTACTAATGGACAGGATCAGGGTGTTATTTAGTGACAGACTAGTCTATGAGGGAAAGCGTCAGGCCCCAAGTTAGGGAGAGTGTCAAGGTCTTAGGGACAGGGTTTGGGTCTTCATAAGTTATAGCTCAGGCCATTAGCTTGGGATGGCATCAGGGGCTTGGCTAGCGAGGATGTCAAGGC
Organism: Balaenoptera acutorostrata; assembly: GCF_949987535.1. Taxonomy (NCBI): domain Eukaryota; kingdom Metazoa; phylum Chordata; class Mammalia; order Artiodactyla; family Balaenopteridae; genus Balaenoptera; species Balaenoptera acutorostrata. The sequence goes on along the minus strand of NC_080066.1, from coordinate 91,356,864 downwards.
TTCAGTTAGAGATAATTTGAGGGACTTAATTAGACACAGTTCAGGCTGTTACTTAGGGACATTGTCAGGGCCTTAGTTAGGACTAGTGTCAGGGCGTTAGTTAGGGACAAAGTTAGGTTGTTAGTTAGGGAAAGAGTCAGGTAATTAGTTACAGATAATGTTAGTGCCTTAGGTAGACATTGCATCAAGTCCTTACTTAGGAAGAGCGACAGGGCCTCAGTTAGGGACACTGTCCGGACATTAATAGAACCAACCTCAGAGTGTTAGGTAGGGCCATTGTCAGGACATCAGTAAGGGACAGCATCAGGGCCTCTGTTAGAGAAAACTTGAGAACCCTAGTAAGAGACAGTACAGGTGTTAATTAGGGATATTGTCAGGGCCTTAGTTAGGGACAGTGTCAGGGACTTAGTGATAGCATCAGGCCTTAGTTATTGACAGTATCAGGGCCTACGTTAGGGACAGTGTCAGCGTCAATTTAGGGACATGTCGGCTTTAGGGACAGTGTCAGGGCCTTTGTTAGTGCCAGTGTCATCGCATAATTAGGGAAAAGGTTAGGCCATTAGTTAAAGACAGACTTAGGGAATTAGAGACAGCGTCATGGTCTTAGGACCAGCGTCAGGACATTAGCTAGGGATAGTGTCAGGACCTTAGTTATTGACAGCATCAGGGCCTACATTAGGGACAGCATCAGCATCTAGTTAGGACCAGCATCAGGGCCTTAGTTACGAACAGCACTTCAGCCATTATGAGAATAAAATATTCTGTTGTTTATAAACTACCAAGTCTCTGGTATTTCATTTTAGCAGCCAAAGAGCTGCCTGAAGATAAATATCCCTGAGCTTGAATACCTATCAAGAGAAACCTTCAAATCTCAAAGCAAAAGAGAAAATGGGCTGGAAAGAAACCAACAGAACCTAATAATCAATAATTGTGGAACAACTAAAAATGCTATGACATATACATAATGGGTATAGCAAGAGAAGAAGATAGAAAACAGAAAATATTTTTTAAATGACTGAAAATTTCCTCAAATGAATGTCTGAAACCAAAAACACAACGTGTGAACTGAGACAAAAATATGAGTAGTAAAGAAAACTACTGACCAATATCTCTCCAGAACATAGATGCAAAAATCCTCAAAAAATATTAACGAATTGAATCCAACAATGTTTTGACAGACTTGTATACCATGAATGAGAAGGATTTATCCCAGGTATGCAAGGCCTGTTCCACATTCTAAAATCAAATAATTACAGCCATCATATTAACAACCTAAAGAAGAAAACTATATTATCATATCAATAGATGCAGAAGACTTTTTAAAAAAATCCAACACGCATTCTTCATGAAAACTCTCAGTAACATAGAAATAGGAGTTTTCTCAAGTTGATAACAAAAGTCTACAAAAACCTTCACCTCACATTGTGCTTAGTGGTAAGAAACATGAAACTTTCCCACTAAATTCAGTTAAAAATCAAGGATGTCCCTTGCTCATGCAATAAGGCAAGAAAAGAAATAAAATACAGATTGTGTAGAAAAATAATAAGAAAAGCAGCTCAGTTAAAAAGTGAACCAACACAATTTACAGCCACCTCACCAGAGAATACAGACACTTTCCATGTAAGTATATGGAAGAATAATCCAGATTACATGCTGTCATTAAAATGGAAATTAAAAATACAATGATATACCACTACGTAACTCTTAGACTGGCCAAAATGTGCAACAATGACAGCAACAAATGCTGTAGAGGATGGGGAGCAATAGGAACTATCGTTCATTGCTGGTGGAAATGGAAAATAATAGAGCTACTTTGGAAGACAGATTGACACTTTCTACAACATTGAACATACTCTACAATCCAGAAAGTGTTCTCATGGATGTATACTGAAAGGAGTTAAAAACATTTGTCCATACAAAATCTGCATATGGATATTTTAGTACCTTTATTCAATATTGCCAAAATGTGAAGGAAACCAAGCTGTCCTTCAGTAGATGAATGGAAAAATATACTTTAGTATATTCTGGGAATGAAATAATATTCAGCACTAAAAAAGTAAGCTATCAAGCCATAAAAATATATGGGAAATTCTTTTTTTCTATTTTGAAGTATAAATGATTTTAAAAAATGTTAGTTTCTGTTGTACAGCATACTGATTTTTTTTTCAGATTCCATTCCATTATAGGTTATTACAAGATATTGAATAAAATTCCCTGTGCTATACAGTAAATCCTTGTTGCTTATCTATGTTATGTATAATAGTTTGTATATGTTAATTCCATACCCTAATTTGTTCCTCTTCCCGTCCCTTTCCCTTTGGTAACTATAAGTTTTTTTCTATGTCTGTGAGTGTTTCTCTTTTGTATATAAATTTATGTATTTTTTTTAGATCCCACCTATAAGTGATCATATAGCATTTGTCTTCCTCTGTCTTATTTCATTAAGTGTAATGTTCTCTAGGTCCATCCATGTTGCTTTAAGTAGCATTATTTTATTCTTTTTTATAGCTGAGTAATATTCCATTATACAGGTACATAAACCACATCTTTTTCTAAAAATTAATTAATTAATTAATTAATTTCTGGCTGCGTTGTGTCTTCATGGCTGCGCGCGGGCTTTCCCTAGTTGCGGCAAGCGGGGGCCACTCTTTGTCATGGTGTGTGGTCTTCTCCTTGCGGTGGCTTCTCTTGTTGCGGAGCAGGGGCTCTAGGCACGTGGGCCTCAGCAGTCGTGGCACGTAGGCTCAGCGGTTCTGGCTCACGGGCCCAGTGGCTCCACGGCATGTGGGATCTTCTCAGACCAGGGCTCGAACCCGTGTCCCCTGCATTGGCAGGTGTATTCTCAACCACTGTGCCAACAGGGAAGTCCCTACCACATCTTCTTAAGTCAATAGTCTGTTGATGGTAACCTGGATTTTTTCAGTGTCTTGGCTACTGTAAATAGTGTTGCTATCAACATAGGGGTGTAAATATCCTTTCAAATTAGTGTTTTTGTTTTTTTCAGATTTATACCAAGTAGTAGAATTGCTGGATCATATGGTAGCTTTTAGTTTTTTAAGGAATCTCCAAACTCTTTTCCATAGTGGCTGGAATTCTTAAATGCATATTATAAGGTGAAAGAAACCAGTATGAAAATGGTACAAGATATATGATTCCAAAGATATGATGTTATGTTAAAGACATATGTATAAGACAGTTAAAAGGTCATGGTTGCCCTGGGTGGCAGAGATGGGGCAATGAATAGCTTAAGTCTAGAGAATTCTCAGGAAAATTAAAATAATCTGTATAATACTATTGATATAATGATGGATTCTTGTCATTATGCATTTGTCCATTCCCACAGAATGTACATCACTAAGGAAGAACCATAAGGTAAACTATGGTCTTTGAACAAGTATGATGTATCATGTAGATCCATTGACGGTACAAAAGTACCACTCTTTTGTGGGGTGTTGAGCATGAGGGGCCTATACCTGTGTGGGAGCAGGAAGCATATGGGAAATCTCCATCATGTTTTCACTTTTGCTATGAACCTAGATGGCTTTTTAAATAATCGCTTAAAATTTAAATATTTACATTGGTAAGTGGAGCATGAAACACTTATTGGCATATATTAAAAGATTCCACAACTAAAAATAGAACTACCATATGACCCAGCGATTCCACTGCTGGGTGGATAACAAAAACAACCCCAAAACACTAATTCAAAAAGATACCTGCACCTCAATGTTCATAGCGGCATTTTTTACAACTGCCAAGATATGGAAGCAAGCTAAGTGTTCATCAACAGATGAATGGATAAAGAGGATGTGATATATATACACACAATGCCATCCTACTCAGCCATAAAAAACATAAAATTTTTCCATTTTCAGCAACATGGGTGGAGTTGGAGGGCATTATGCTAAGTGAAATAAGTCAGACAGAGAAAGGCAAGTACTGTGTGATATCACATATATGTGGAATCTAAAAAGTACAACAAATCAGTAAATATAACAAAAAAGCAAACTCACAGATATATAGAACAAACTAGTGGTTACCACTGGGGAGCGTGGAGGAGCAATATAGGGGTTGGGAAGTGGGAGGTACAAATATTGGCTGTGGGTGGGGATGTATTTTACAAAACAGGGAAAATAGCCAATATTTTATAATAACTAAATGAAAAGTAAACTTTTTAAATTGTATAAAAATTTAATTTTTAAAAAAGAATAAAATTTTTAAATGATTCAGTATTCCCAAAGAATATTTGAAAAAGTAGATATGCTTTTCTCTAATTTTTATTTAATTAATGCTCTTTAAAGATGTGAGAAAGTATAAAGTGGGGGTCGGGAGAACAAACTGTGACTCTACAATTCATAACACACACAGTAAGCAAATTATTCTGATATGTTGATTCATTTATAATGTGCTTTATTACTTAATATAGATCACGACTTTTTTGTTAATCATCAGATGTGCATTCATGTCATTATTTTCAAAGGTTTCTGTCCATTCCCAACCCAAAATGTTAATCCACCCTCCATCGCTGCCTTTGGTTTATTTTCAAACAAATATGTGATGTAAACAACTTTGTGCTCTGCATCTTTTGGGGTATGGAGTCTCAGCTCACCTGAGGACTGGTGGTCATCCTCTGCCCCCGGGAAGTCCTGTGGGTCAAGTGGGCCCTGAGAGGAGAGGGAGCTAGAGGACCTGAGGACTAAGGGTACCTTTCGGTAGATTTCTAAAGGTGACCCCTCACACATCCCTAAACCCACCATGTGATTTCCACCAACACAGCAGCATCTACCCTAGGCAACAGCAAGGCCACACCCATTCCAGGAAGAGCTCAGCCCCTAGGAATCAGGCCCAGGGAACCTGCACTTCTGGAAGTTCTTACACCAAACCTTCACGCTACGCAGTGGTCTCAGGTGTGCTATGCCTAATATCTCTAGCTCAGTGCTGTTGAATGCGGGTCTGAGGGAGTAACATCTGCTCCAACAAAAAACTTGTTAAAGATGCCATGTCATCAGCCCCACAGGAGGATCATAACTTAGAGTGGGACCCTGATTCCCCCAAAATTTGTATGCACTTTGAAGCTGCAGAAGAAATGTTTGCTACGTGGTTCCCATGCAGTTTCCCATTAGTACTACATGATGAGTATTTAGAAATAACATCATCTGTGCCCTCCCCACAGAGTCTGTCTATTGATCTGGGTGGGAGCATCCGTGTTGTTTTAACTCCAGGTGATTCTAAGGTGAGGCCAGGTTTAAGCCCGAGGGCTGCTGGGTAACCAGTGAGAGTTGCTTCCAGTCTTTGGTCCTTCTTCCTTTGGGGAGGCATTGGTGTCTGCTCTACATGGGACTGGAAGGGGCAGGGCATTATAGTCCACTTACTCTGTGCTGTAGCAGAGTTTTTGGGCATCTGCGTGAGGGAAGAGTATGTGTAGATAGGAAAGAAAAAGATCACAGTTTGGTCTCCATTCAGGGGCTCATCGTTCCTGAATCTCTCTTTTTCAAGAGGTTGGCATTTCAGCGTTTCGAGGTCCTTTTGTCTGTGGCTGTGGTGGGAACAGGTGAAGGAGCTGTGCTGATTGTGCTGAAGGCATATTCTCAACATGCTGATGTGGTTCCTCAACATAATGTCCATGAGAAAACGACCAAAGCAGGAAGAACTTGAGGAGGGAATGGCAGCTTCTGAGGTGACTGTCCTGTCCTGGGTCAGAGGCTGTGTCTGCTTTTCCTCCTGAAATTTCATGGATTGCGAACCTAAAAACTATAATTTTCTACTTCTGATGTTCCTGCCTTGCAAAGTTGTTTTCAACTACTTATTTTTTTCCTTCTTATGATAGGTAAAGTCCACTCTTTAGAATACCTCTCCCCTGTGATCCAGAGCCTTTTCCCCATTGTCTGCATCCAGGCTCCCTACAGAGCATGGAGAATTCTCACTATGAATAAATGACATTCAACAATTGAAATGATTCTCTTTGTGAAAGATCAACATGGGAAGGCAGTAATATCCAAAATGCCCTATGGCGTAATTTCAGATGCTGGATATTAGTGAAGAAGGGAAAGTGGAATGATTAATGTACATCTGAATACAACAGAAACGTCAGCTTATCACAGCAGGATTAAGAAAATGCTCTTTTAAGTGTGATGGCATTAGTGGCCCAGATAACTCAAGGTTCTGGGAGAAAAAGTAATTAGGAGAGATTTGCTCTGTATGTTGATAAGAAAGACTATTTAAATACAGTGTAACAGTCAGGGAACATGAGAGGTATATGTGGACTGAAATTTCCATAAAACTGACATTTTTTTCGTGATAGTTTCAGATTATGATTTTCTTATGTATTTTCACCCAGAGTACCACAGTAGTGATAATGTTTCTTGTGAGCTTCAGTCACCTGATAATCATTTGTCCCATTACACCTGATGTTCACTGGTTCAGGTGCTTTCTGCAAGATTCCTCCATTATGAAGTTCATATATTTTATCTTTAGTAAATGTCTGGTGTGATTCACTGAGAAAATGTGCATAAACCATCAAGGTAAATCTGGAAAATCCCATTTCTTCTGAGTTTTGTTTTTCTGTTTTTTTTTTTTTTGCTTGTAGTTTTCTTTGGAAAATGAACATTGTCACCTTTGTTTATTAAAGATATTGGCTTTTCAAGTGGAGGTTGTAATTGGTCAAGACTTATTCTTGTAAGTTTCCGTTGTACTCCATACTCAGGTAACAGACATGGTCTTCTTTATCACTTCTTTGTATTTTCAAAAAAGTTTACAAGAATCTCATTATTAATGTATGCTCAACTGTGTTTAATTTGTGAAATAAAGCTCAACTCAAATGATAAATAATTTTTCAAAGAAATCAGAGATTAAGAACTAATAGCTCTAACTAATTTTATATCATTGTGAGTATGTCTCCCCTAGTGTATTTATAATATACAAAGTGTATCACCCACAAATAGATTTATTTGATTTACCCAATTAAAAATGGTTCGTATTAATTATTCTTTAAAGGTCTGTTAGAATTCACCTGTGAATCCATCTAGTCTTGGTATTTTTTGTTGGAAGGTTTTTAAGAACTGATGCAATCTCCTTAATAGTAATTTTGTCTGTTCAGATTGTTTCATTTCTTCATGATTCAGTCTTTTTATTTATTTTTAAAATAAATTTATTTATTTATTTGTTTTTATTTTTGGCTGTGTTGGGTCATCTTTGCTGTGCGTGGGCTTTCTCTAGTTGCGGTGAGTGGGGGCTATTCTTTGTTGCAGGGTGTGGGCTTCTCATTGTGGTGGCTTCTCTTGTTGCAGAGCACGGGCTCTAAGCGTGCGGGCTTCAGTAGTTGTGGCATGTAGGCTCAGTAGTTTGGTTTGCGGGCTCTTGAACACAGGCTCAATAGTTTGGCACACGGGCTTAGTTGCTCCGCGGCATGTGTGATCTTCCCGGGCCAGGGCTCGAACCCATGTTCCTTGCATTGGCAGGCAGATTCTTAACTACTGTGTCACCAGGGAAGCCCCTGGTCTTTTTATTTTTTATTTTTTTCTTTGGCCCATTGATTATTTAGGATCATGTTGTTTAATTTCCACATATTTGTAAATTTTCCAGATTCTGTCCTGTTCATTTCTGGTTTCTTACCATTATGGTTGAAAAAATACTTAGTATGATGTCAGTCTTCTTAAATTTACGAAGACTTGTTTAGTGACCCATCACATGATCTGTCCTGGAGAATGTTCAATGTGCACTTGAGAAGAATATGTATTCTGCTGCTGTTGGATGGACCTTTCTGTTTTTGTCTGTTCAGTCCATTTTGTCTAATATACAGCTCAGGTTTGGTACTTCCTTATTGATATTCTTTTTGGATGACCTATTCATTGTTGAAAGTTGGGTATTAAAGATCCCTACACTTTTTTTTTTAGTATTGTTTATTTGTCTCTTCCAATCTGTTAGTGTTTGCTTAATATATTAAGATCCTCCACTGTTGGGTGCATATTTATTTTTGATTTTTGTCTTGATAAATTGAAAGCATTATCATTATATAATGACCTTATTTATTTTTCCTTGTTGCAGCTTTAGGCTTAAAGTCTATTTTGTCTGGTATAACTCTAGCTACCACTGCTTTCTTTTGGTTTCCACTTGTATGGAATATCTTGTACCAGAGCTTCAATTTGAGCTTATTTGTGTTTTTAACTCTGAAGTGAGTCTCTGATAGCCAGCATAGTTCGATCTTGTATTTTTATCTGTCTAGCCACTCTATGACTTTTGACTAAAGAATTGAATACATTTATGTTTACAGTAATTACTTACAGTTAAGGACTTACCAATGCCATCTTATTGTTTTCTGGGTTTTTCGTTGTTTCTTGTTCCTTCCACTGTTGCTGCCTTTCTTTGTGAATTAGTGATATTCTGTAGTGGTATGTTATGATTCCCTTCTCTTTATGTTTTCTGAGTCTACTATAAGATTTTTGCTCTGTGGCTCCATGAGGCATACAGAAAACATCTTACAGATTTAACAGGCTATTTTATGTTGATAATAATATAATTCCATGACACAAACACAAAACTACACTTTTACTCCCATCCATGATTTTTTGTATATGGTGTTACAACTTACCTCTTTGTATATTGTTTATACATTCAAATTATTATAGCTACAGTTATTTTAATAATCACATACTCTAACCTTTATACTAAAGTTAACCAGGTAACACACCACCATATCACATTATTAAAAGTATTCTTTTTTTTTTTAATTTTTTTTTTAATTTATTTATTTTTTATTTATTATTTATGGCTGTGTTGGGTCTTCGTTTCTGTGCGAGGGCTTTCTCTAGTTGTGGCAAGTGGGGACCACTCTTCATCGCGGTGCGCAGGCCTCTCACCATCGCGGCCTCTCTTGCTGCGGAGCACAGGCTCCAGACGCGGAGGCTCAGTAATCGTGGCTCACGGGCCTAGTTGCTCTGCGGCATGTGGGGTCTTCCCAGACCAGGGCTCGAACCCGTGTCCCCTGCATTGGCAGGCAGACTCTCAACCACTGCGCCACCAGGGAAGCCCTATTAAAAGTATTCTTACCTTAACTATATACTTATGTTTACAAGTCTCGTGTATTCTCATATGTTTTCATGGTACTATTTAGTTTACTTTTCTTGTAGCTTGAGGAACTCTTTTAGAATTGTTTTAACACAGATATAGTGATTATGAACTGTCTCAGCTTTTGGGGAGAGTTTTTAATCTCTTCATTTAAGAAGGACAATTATGATGGAGAGGATATTCTTTGTTGGCAGTTTTTTTTTTCATTGAGTAATTTGAATGTATTATCCCACTCTCTCCTGGCCTGTGAGGTTTCTGCTGAGAAATCAACTGATAACCTTATGAGGTTTCTCCTGTAAGTTATACGCTTCTCTCCTCTTGCTGCTTTTCAGATTCTTTGTTTTTGATTGTTGACAGTTTTACTATAATGTGTTTTGGGGAATGTTTTTCTTCCTTTTTTTTTTTAGTTTGGTGCCCTATGAGCTTCATGAACTTGGATATCCAAATCTCTCCCTGATTACGAAAGTTCTCAGCAACTATTTCTTTAAATAAGCCTTCTCTCTATATCTTTTCCTTTTAAGACTCCATAATTCACAGAAGGTTTCTTTTGATGATATCCTATAGATCACAAAATCCTTCTTCACTCTTTTTTTCTTTGTTCTCCTCTGAGTGGATATATTTAACTTACTGTCTTCTGACTTACAGAAAATTTATTTTGCTTGATCTGTTTGTATATTGATTATGCTTATTGCATTTCTTTTTTCTTATATTTATAATAAAATATTACTTGGATTTAATGGTGCTTTGCTACATTTAAATGTTATGCTTTGCCATTGTAGCAGTAGCTATCACCTCTATCAAGTCACATAATTATTATTTCTTTATTATGGTTAGAAAAATTAAGATCTAGTCTCTTAGCAAGTTTGATGATTATAATACAATACCATGGTCTATATTGACTATCGTGTGCATCAGATCTTTAGGAATTATTTACTATTAGTTAAAAGCTTGTATCCTTAAACAACATCTCTCCTATTCCCCACACCCCAGCCCCTTGTGACCAACATTCTACTCTTTATTTTTATAAGTTTGGCTTCTTTTTATTTCCATATATAAAGGATATCACATAGTATTTGTCTTTCTCTTTTTGACATATCAGCGTAATTTACCCAAGGTACATCAATGTGAAAAATGGTAGAATTTCCTTCTTTCTAAGGGCTAAATAATATCCATTGTGTGTATGTAAACATAGATAAGTATATAGATATAGATATCATATCTTTCTTATCCATTCATCTTTTGATAGGAACTTAGGTTGATTCCATATATTGGCTATTGTGGATAATGCTGCAAGAAATATGGGGGTGCATATTTCTTTTCAAGTAAGTGCTTTTTATTTTTTTGGATAAATACCCAGAAATGGAATTGCTGGATAATGTAACAGATCTATTTTAAACTTTTCTGAGCAACCTTCATATTGTTTTCCATAGTTGCCATGAAATTATATCCCCAGTAACAGTTCACAAGTGTTCTCTTTTGTCAACATCATCACCAACGCTTATTTTCTCATCTTTTTGATGATAGCCATTCTAACAGGTGTGAGATAATATCTCATTGTGGTTTTTATGTGCATTGTACTGATGATTAGTCATGTTGAGTACATTTTTGTATACTTACTGGCCATCTATATGTCTTTTTTGGAAAAATAATCTGTTTCCTTTGTCCATTCATACATTGGATTGTTTGATTTCTTGTGGCCTTTTATGAGTTTTTTTAAAAATGTATTTTGATTACAGGCCCCTTATCCAACCTATGGTTTGCATTTTTTTCCCATTTGGTAGGTTTACTTTTCATTTTGTTGATTGTCTATAATGTTATACAGTAGCTTTTTTAAAATAATTAATTTATTAATTTATTTATTTTTTGGTTTGTTGGGTCTTCGTTTCTGTGCGAGGGCTTTCTCTAGTTGCGGCAAGCGGGGGCCACTCTTCATCGTGGTGCGCGGGCCTCTCACTATCGTGGCCTCTCTTGTTGCGGAGCACAGGCTCCAGATGTGCAGGCTCAGTAGTTGTGGCTCACGGGCCTAGTTGCTCCGTGGCATGTGGGATCTTCCCAGACCAGGGCTTGAACCCGTGTCCCCTGCATTGGCAGGCAGATTCTCAACCACTGCACCACCAGGGAAGCCCTGTACAGTAGCTTTTTTTTAAGCTTTATTTATTATTTATTCATGCATTTTATTTATTTTTTTGGGCTGCGTTGGGTCTTAGTTGCAGCATGCGGGCTCTGTTGCGGTGTGCAGGCTTCTCTCTAGCTGTGGTGTGCAGGTTTTTCTTTTTTTCTCTCTTTGTAGTTGTGTTGAGCAGGATCCATGGTGCGTGGGCTCTGTAGTTTGTGCCACACAGGCTCTCTAATTGAGGCGGGTGAGCTGAGTAATTGTGATGCATGGGATTAGTTTCCCTGCGGTATGTGGGATCTTAGTTCCCCTACCAGGGGTTAAACCCACGTCACCTGCATTGTAAGGCAGATTCTCTACCACTGGACCACCAGGGAAGGCCTTAGAAGCTTTAAGTTTGATTTCTTCTTGGTTGTGGATTTCTGCTTTTGTTGTTTGCGCTTTTAGCATCATATTAAAAGAATAATCATGAAAACCAATGTGGAAGAGTTTTTTATGCTTTCTTTTAAGACTTTTATGGTATCAGTTCTTAGGTTCAAGTCTTTGATCCATCTTGAGTTAATTCTTGTGCCTGACGTAAGATAGGGGTTCAAATTTCTGTTTTGCTTGTGCTTATCCAGGTTTTCTGACACCATTTATTGAAGACACTATTATTTCTCTATGGTTGTTCTTGCCTACCTTGTAAAAAATTAGTTAACCTTATATCTAGGGGTTTAATTCTGGACTCTGTTCTGTTGCATTGGTCTGGGTGTCTATTTTGATGCCAGCACTATACTGTTTTAATTAATATAGATTGTAGTATAGTTTGAAATTAGGAACTGTGATGCCTCAGGTTTTGTTCTTCTTTCTCAGGACTGTATTGGCTATTCAGATTTTCTCTGGTTCCATAGAAAGTTTAGAATTGATTTTTTATTTCTGTGGAGAACATCATTGGATTTTTGAGAGATATTGTTAGAATCTACAGATGGTGTTAAGGACTTTTGATCTTAGAAATCCCTCCAATCTATGAACATAGGATATCTTTCCATTTTTTAGTGACTTCAATTTATTTTATCAATGTCTTACAGTGTTCAAAGTAGAGACTTTTCAACAACTTTGTCAAATTTATTTCTAAATATTTTATTATTTTTTATGCTATTGTCAATTAGATTGTTTTCTTTTTTCAGACGTTCTACTATCTGTGTATAGAAGTACAACTGATGATGTATGTTGATTTTATATACTGCAATTTTACATACTTTGTTGATCAGTTACAACTTTTTGGTGAATTCCTTGGGACTTTTTATATACAAAATCATACCCTCTTCAAATAATGATAATTTTAGTTCTCCCTTTCCTATTTGGACACCTTTCTTTGTCTTGCCTAATTGCTCCAGCTAACACTGCCGGTACTATATTGAATAAGATTGATTAAGTGGGCATGACTTTCTTGTTCTTGACCTTAGAAAAATAGCTTTTACCTTTTTACCAACGAGTATGATGTTAGCTATGGGCTTGTTACATATGGCCTTAATTATGTTGAGGTACATTCCCTCCATACTCAATCTGTTCAGAGTTTTTAATCATAGAAGGATAGCATTTTGTCCATTGCTTTTTCTGCATGTATTGAAATGATCATGTGTTTTTTATTTTTACTCTTTTAATGTGATGTATCTCGCATATTCATTTGTGTATGTTGAAACATTATTACATCTCAGTGATAAATCCCACTTGGTCACAGTGTATGATCCTTTTAATGTGTTGTTGAAGTTGATTTGTTAATATTTTGTTCAGAATTTTTGCATCTATGTTAATCAGTTTTATTGACCTGTAGTTTTCTTTTCTTACAGAGTCTTTATTTGACTTTGATGTTTTGGAAATGCTGGCCTCATAGAATAAGTTTAGAAGTATTCGTTTCTCTTCAGTTTTTTGGAAGAGTTATTACTGGTATTAATTTTTCTTCATTGGCTTGGTAGAATTTACCAATAAAGTCATCTGGTCCTTCCGTTTTCTGTGTTGGGTGTTTTTTGATTACTGATTCAATCCCTTGTTATCAGTCTGTTTAGATTTTCTATTTCTTCCTGATTCAGTCTTGGTAGGTAGTGTGTTTCTAGGAGTTACCAGTTTCTTCTAGCATATCTAATTTGTTGGCATATATTTGTTCATAGTAATCCCTTATGATCCTGTATTTCTGTCGTATCAGTGGTAATGTCTCCTCTTTAATTTCTGATTTTGTCTTCTCTCTTTTTTCCTAACCTAGCTGAAAGTTTGTGAATTTTATGGTTTTGAAAATCCAGCTTTTATTTCGTTGATCCTTTCTATTGACTTTCTTTTATCTATTTTATTTATTTCCACTCTAGTCTTTATTGTATCCTTCCCTCTGCTAACTTTGGGAAACATTTCTTCTGTTTCTAGTTCCTTGAAGTGTAGAGTTAGATAATTTAGGCGCTTTCTAATTTCTTGTCATATGCACTTATGGCTGTAAACTTTCCTCTCTGAACTGCTTTTGCAGCATCCCATAGGTTTCAGTAGGTTGTGTTTCCATTTTCATTTGTTTTGAGGGTTTTTTTAAATTCACTTTTTAAAAATTTCATTTATTTAATTTATTTAATTTTGGCTGTGTTTGGTCTTTGTTGCTGCGTGCAGGCTTTCTCTAGTTGTGGTGAGCAGGGGCTACTCTTCGCTGTGGTGCGCAGGCACTACTCTTCATTGCAGTGTGCGGGCTTCTCATTGCGGTGGCTTCTCTTGTTGTGGAGCACGGGCTCTAGGTGTGTGGGCTTCAGTAGTTGTGGTACATGGGCTTAGCTGCTCCGCGTCATGTGGGGTCTTCCCGGACCAGGGCTCGAACCCGTGTCCACTGCATTGGCAGGCGGATTCTTAAGCACTGCGCCACCACAGAAGTCCTTTTAATTCACTTTTGATTTCTTTTTTGACCCATTGATTTTTTGGAAGTGTACTGTTTAGTTTCCACATTTTTGTAGATTTTTCCAGATAGACTCTTGTTGATTTCTAGTTCTATATCATTGTGTCCAGACAGTTGATATGATTTTGATCTTCTTAAATTTACTAAGACGTATTTGTGTTTTATGATATGACCTATCCTGGAGTATGTTCCATGAGAACAGGTTGTTGGATGAAATGGTCTGTATATGCCTGTTAAGTCCACTTGGTGTAACGTATAGACCAGAATCTTGATTGTCAGGAAGTTATGGTGGGAGATACGTGGGATGCTGTTCAAATGGTATAAAACTTTGGTTATGAAAAATGAATGAATTCTCAAGAACTGAGTACAGCCTGGTGAAACAGTCAATTATGGAGTGTATTATACTTTTTAAAAAATAATTTAGATTTAATCAACAAATTATCAGTAACATTCTGAAACATATGGTGCATTACAACAGACATCACCAGTTAAAGTATAATGTTAAGGCAAATCTTCTGCAGTGAAAAATTACTCCTTTTCAAAACTATCCTTGCACTCATATAACTTTTTTAATGCAATTTATTTTTTATATTTTTTATTGAAGTATGGTTAATATACTATATTCCTCCTTCCCACCTTTCCCCTTTGGTAACCTTAACTTTGTTTTCTTTATCTGTGAGTTGGTTTCTATTTTGTAAATAAGTTCATGTGTATCATTTTTTTTAGGTTCAACATACCAGTGATATCATATGGTATTTGTCATTTTCTGTCTGACTTACTTTACTTAGTATGTTTATCTCTAGGTCAATCCATGTTGCTGCAAATGGCATTATTTCATTTTTTTATGTCTGAGTAGTATACCACATCTTCTTTGTCCATTCTTCTGTCAATGGACATTCATGTTGCTTTGATGTCTTGGCTATTGTAAATAGTGCTGCAGTGAACATTGGGGTGCATGTATCCTTTGTTTCTTTTTTAAATTAATTAATTAATTTTTAACATCTTTATTGGACTATAATTGCTTTAAAATGTTGTGTTAGTTTCTGGTGTATAACGAGATGAATCAGCTATACTTATACATATATCCCCATATCACCTCCCTCTTGCATCCCCCTCCCACCCTCCCTATCCCACCCATCTAGGTGGTCACAAAGCACCAAGCTGATCTCCTGTGCTATGTGGCTGCTTCCCACTAGCTAACTATTTTACATTTGGTAGTGTATACATGTCAATGCTACTCTCTCACTTCGTCTCAGCTTACCCTTCCCCCACCCCGTGTGCTCAAGTCCATTCTCTATGTCTGCGTCTTTATTCCTGTCTTGCCCCTAGGTTCATCAAAACCTTTTTTTTTAGATTCTATATATATGTGTTACCATACAGTACTTGTTTTTCTCTTTATGACTTACTTCACTCTGTATGACAGACTCTAGTTCCATCCACCTCACTACAAATAACTCAATTTTCCTTCTTTCTATGGCTGAATAATAGTCCATTGTATATATGTGCCACATCTTATTTATCCATTCATCTGTCAGTGGACACTTAGGTTGCTTCCATGTCCTTTCTATTGTAAATAGTGCTGCAATGAACATGGTGGTACATGACTCTTTTTGAATTATGGTTTTCTCAGGGTATATGCCCAGTAGTGGGACTGCTGGGTCCTATTGTAGTTCTATTTTTAGTTTTTTAAGGAACCTCCTTACTGTTCTCCACAGAGGCTGTATCAATTTACATTCCCACCAACAGTGCAAAAGGGTTCCCTTTTCTCCACACCCTTTACAGCATTTATTGTTTGTAGATATTTTGATGATGGCCATTCTAACTGGTGTGAGATGATATCTCATTGTAGTTTTGATTTTCATTTCTCTAATGATTAGTGATGTTGAGCATCCTTTCATGTGTTTGTTGGCAATCTGTATATCTTCTTTGGAGAAATGTCTATTTAGGTCTTCTGTCCATTTTTGGATTGCATTGTTTGTCTTTGTGATGTTGAGCTGCATGAGCTGCTTGTATATTTTGGAGATTAATCCTTTGTCAGTTGCTTCATTTGCAAAATATTTTCCCATTCTGAGGGTTGTCTTTTCATCTTGTTAATGGTTTCCTTTGCTGTGCCAAAGCTTTTAACTTTCATTAGGTCCCATTTGTTTATTTTTGTTTTTATTTCCATTTCTCTAGGAGGTGGGTCAAAAAGGATCTTGCTGTGATTTATGTCATAGAGTGTTCTGCCTATGTTTTCTTCTAAGAGTTTTATAGTGTCTGGCTTTACATTTAGGTCTTTAATCCATTTTGAGTTTATTTTTGTGTATGGTGTTAAGGAGTGTTCTAATTTCATTCTTTTGAATGTAGCTCTCCATTTTTCCCAGCACCACTTATTGAAGAGGCTGTGCTTTCTCCATTGTATAATCTTGCCTCCTTTATCAAAGATAAGGTGACCATAGGTGCATGGGTATATCTTTGGGCTTTCTCTCCTGTTCCATTGATCTATATTTCTGTTTTTGTGCCAGTACCATACTGTCTTGATCACTGTAGCTTTGTAGTATACTCTGAAGTCAGGGAGCCTGATTCCTCCAGCTCCGTTTTTCTTTCCCAAGATTGCTTTGGCTATTTGGGGTCATTTGTGTTTCCATACAAATTGTGAAATTTTTTGTTCTAGTTCTGTGAAAAATGTCATTGGTAGTTTGATAGGGATTGCATTGAATCTGTGGATTGCTTTGGGTAGTATAGTTATTTTCACAATGTTGCTTCTTTTAATCCAAGGAAATGGCATATCTCTCCATCTCTTTGTATCATTTTTAATTTCTTTCATCAGTGTCTTATAGTTTTCTGCACACAGGTCTTTTGTCTCCTTAGGTAGCTTTATTCCTAGGTATTTTATTCTTTCTGTTGCAGTGATATATGGGAGTGTTTCCTTAATTTTTCCTTCAGATTTTTCTTCATTAGTGTATAGGAATGCAAGAGAGTTCTCTGCATTAATTTTGTATCCTGCTACTTTACCAAATTCATTGATTAGCTCTAGTAGTTTTCAGGTAGCATCTTTAGGATTCTCTATGTATAGTATCATGTCATCTGCAAACAGTGAGAGTTTTACTTCTTCTTTTCGGATTTGGATTCCTTTTATTTCTTTTTCATCTCTGACTGCCATGGCTAAAGCTTCCAAAACTATGTTGAATAATAGTGGTGAGAGTGGCAACCTTGTCTTGTTCCTGATCTTAGAGGAAATGGATTCAGTTACTCACCATTGAGAATGATGGTGGCTGTGGGTTTGTCATATATGCCCTTTATTATGTTGAGGTAAGTTACCTCTATGCCTACTTCCTGGACAGTGTTTATCATAAATGGGTGTTGAATTCTGTCAAAGCTTTTTCTGCATCTATTGAGATTATAATATGGGTTTTGTCCTTCAATTTGTTAATATGGTGTATCATATTGATTGATTTTCATGTATTGAAGAATCCTTGCATTCCTGGGATAAACCCCACTTAATCATGGTGTATGCTCCTTTTAATATGCTGTTGGATTCTGTTTGCTAGTATTTTGTTGAGGATTTTTGCATCTCTGTTCATCAGTGATATTGGCCTGTAGTTTTCTTTCTTTGTGACATCTTTGTCTGGTTTTGGTATCAGGGTGATGGTGGCCTCGTAGAATGAGTTTGGGAGTGTTCCTCCCTCTGCAATATTTTGTAAGAGTTTGAGAAGGATAGGTGTTAGCTCTTCTCTAAATGTTTCATAGAATTCGTGTGTGAAGCCATCTGGTCCTGCGCCTTTGTTTGTTGGAAGAGTTTTAAACACAGTTTCAATTTCAGTGCTTGTGATTGGTCTGTTTATATTTTCTATTTCTTCCTGGTTCAGTCTTGGAAGGTTGTGCTTTTCTAAGAATTTATTCGTTTCTTCCAGGTTGTCCATTATAATGGTATATAGTTGCTTGTAGTAATCTCTCATGATCCTTTGTATTTCTGCAGTGTCCATTGTTACTTCTCCTTTTTTGTTTCTAATTCTGTTGATTTGAGTCTTCTCCCTTTTTTTCTTGATGAGTCTGGCTAATGGTTTATCAATTTTGTTTATCTTCTCAAAGAACCAGCTTTTAGTTTTATTGACCTTTGCTATGGTTTCCTTTACTTCTTTTTCATTTATTTCTGATCTGATCTTTATGATTTCTTTCCTTCTGCTAACTTTGGGGATTTTTTTTTGTTCTTCTTTCTTTAATTGCTTTAGGTATAAGGTTACGTTTTTTATTTGAAATTTTGCTTGTTTCTTGAGGTAGGATTGTATTGCTATAAACTTCCCTCTTAGAACTGCTTTTGCTGCATCCCATAGCTTTTGGGCTGTCGTGTTTTCAGTGTCATTAGTTTCTAGGCATTTTTTGATTTCCTCTATGATTTCTTCAGTGATCTCTTGGTTAGTTTAGCCTCCATGTGTTTGTATTTTTACAGATTTTTTCCTGTAATTGATATCTAGTCTCATAGCATTGTGGTCAGAAAAGATACTTGATACAATTTCAATTTCTTAAATTTACCAAGGCTTGATTTGCGACCCAAGATATGATCTATTCTGGAGAATGTTCAATGAGCACTTGAGAAGGAAGTGTATTCTGTTGTTTTTTGGATAGAATGTCCTATAAATATCAATTAAATCCATCTTTTTTAATGTATCATTTAAAGCTTGTCTTTTTTATGTGTTTTCATTTTGGTTGATCTGTCTATTGGTGAAGGTGGGTTGTTAAAGTCTCCTACTATTATTGTGTTACTGTCGACTTCCCCTTTTACGGCTGTTAGCATTCGCCTTATGTACTGAGGTGCTCCTATGTTGGGTGCATAAATGTTTACAATTGTTATATCTTCTGGGATTGATCCCTTGATCATTATGTAGTGTCCTTCTTTGTCCTTGTAATAGTCTTTATTTTAAAGTCTATTCTGTCTGATATGAGAATTGCTACTCCTGCTTTGTTTTGATTTCCATTTGAATGGAATATCTTTTTCCATCCCCTCACTTTCAGTCTCTTTGTGTCCCTAGGTCTGAAGTGGGACTCTTGCAGACAGCATATATACAGGTCTTGTTTTTGTATCCATTCAGCCAGTCTATGTCTTTTGGTTGGAGCATTTAATCCATTTACATTTAAGGTAATTATTGATATGTATGTTCCTATTACCATTTTCTTAATTGTTTTTGGTTTGTTTTTGTACGTCTTTTCCTTCCCTTGTGTTTCCTGCCTAGAGAAGTTCCTTTAGCATTTGTTGTAGAGCTGGTTTGGTGGTGCTGAATTCTCTTAGCTTTTGCTTGTCTGTAAAGCTTTTAATTTCTCCATTGAGTCTGAATGAGATCCTTGCTGGGTAGAGTAATCTTGGTTGTAGGTTTTTCCCTTTCATCACATATGTCCTGCCACTCCCTTCTGGCTTGCAGAGTTTCTGCTGAAAGATCAGCTGTTAACCTTAAGGGGATTACCTTGTATGTTATTTGTTGCTTTTCCCTTGCTGCTTTTAATATTTTTTCTTTGTATTTAATTTTTGATAGTTTGATTAATATGTGTCTTGGTGTGTTTCTCCTTGGATTTATCCTGTTTGGGACACTCTGTGCTTCCTGGACTTGACTGACTATTTCCTTTCCCATATTAGGGAAGTTTTCAACTATAATCTCTTGAAATATTTTCTCAGTCCCTTTCTTTTTTGTCTTTTTCTTCTGGGACCCCTATAATTCGAATGTGGGTGCATTTCACATTGTCCCAGAGGTCTCTGAAACTGTCCTCAATTCATTTCATTCTTTTTTCTTTATACTGCTCTGCAGTCGTTATTTCCACTATTTTATCTTCCAGGTCGCTTATCTGTTCTTCTGCCTCAGTTATTCTGTTATTGATTCCTTCTAGAGAATTTTTAATTTCATTTATTGTGTTGTTCATCATTGTTTTCTTGCTCTTTGGTTCTTCTAGGTCCTTGTTAAACGTTTCTTGTATTTTCTCCCTTCATTGTACTTTTGATTTACATTTCTCATAATTAGCACTTTTAGCATCTTTTCATATGCCTGTTGGCCATCTGTATGTCTTCTTGGGAGAAATGTCTATTTAGAGCTTCTGCAATTTTTTTCATTCAGTTTTTTTTATATTGAGCTTCATAAACTGTATATTTTGGAGTTTAATCCCTTGTGGGTTACATCGTTTGTCAATATTTTCTCCCATTCCACAAGTTGTCTTTTCATTTTGTTTATGGTTTCCATTGTTGCGCAAAAGATTTTCAGTTCAACTAGGTTCCATTTGTTTATTTTTCTTTTTATCTTCATAACCCTAGGAGATGGATCCCAAAAGATTTTGCTGCAATTTATGTCAAAGTGTCTTCTGCCTATGTTTTCCTCTAGGAGTTTTATAGTATCTATTCTTTCATTTAGGTCTTTAATTCATTTTAAGATTATTTTTGTGTATGATGTTAAAGAATGTTGTAATTTCATTCTTTTACATGTAACTGTCCAGTTTTCCCAGCACCACTTATTGAAGAGGCTGTCTTTTCTCCATTGTATATTCTTGCCTCTGTTGTCATAGATTAATTGACCATAGGTGATTGGGTTTACTTCTGGGCTTTCTTTTCTGCTCCATTGATCTATATTTCTGCTTTGTGCCAGTACCCTGTTGTTTTCAGGACTGCAACTTTGTAGTATGGCCAGAAGTCAGGACGTCTCATACCTCCAGCTCCATTTTTCTTTCTTAAGGTTAGTGTGGCTACTAGGGGTCTTTGTGTTTCCATACAAACTTAATTTTTTTTTATTCTAGTTCTGTGAAATATGCCATTGGTCATTTGATAGGGATTGCATTTAATCTGTGGATTGTCTTCAGTTATATGAGTATTTTAACAATATTGATTCTTTCAGTACAAGAATATAGTGTATCATTCCACCTGTTTGTGTCATTTTTAATTTCTTTAATCAGCATCTTATAGTGTTCGGAGTATGGTTCTTTTGTCTCCTCAGGTAGGTTTGTTCCCAGGTATTTATTTCTTTTGATATGATGGTAAATAGGATTGTTTCGTTCATTTTTCTTTCTGATCATTCGTTGTGCTTTAAGGCTCCAGTTCTCCCCTGCACTCCTGGTCCAGCCGCACACCCGGGGGCCTTGCCACCTGGCTTCCAGTCAAGAGTTTGTAAAGATCCATGAAAAATCTGGACTGCAGAGGTGGTCTCTGGGGGCTCCAGCTTAAGAAGTGCTGCCCCAGGGGTTCCAGAAATGGAGAAAGGAAAAGTGAATGGAGTAATGGGGTGGCATAGAGAAGGGTGAGTGCCCTGGGAGATTTTGAGAGAAATACCCTCCACCCAAAACCCCTGCCCCTGCAGCTGATCCATTGGTGCCATGGGATTTCAGTGTCTTTTGGGAGGTGATGTCTCTGCTTCTTTACTCCTGCACTCAACACTATGCCAAACCAAATCCTCACCTCTTACTGATTTCCAAGGATTTTAAAGCACTGTTCATGGCTGACTTGGTTTTCAGTTCCCTAAACAGCAGTTTTGAGCTGTCTACGCTATTTAAAAGTATTCTGCTTAACTAAGACAAAACTGTATTCTTTTGATAAACTAACATGAATTGAGAGAAAATATGCTTTTCATCCCTTTCCATCAATCTGCTGCACACTTGGTGGATACAGGATTAGATACACCAGACACCTCTGACTCTCTGGCCCAAACTGTGTCCCTTCACAGAGGGGACATAGGTCTGCCATCAGTATCCGATCGTGAACTTACAGCCTGGTCAGGTGGCACAGTGGCCAGACACTGTGGAATGCTGTCTGCACTATGACTGCCTTTGTTTTCACCAGAGGTAGGATTCTGGACTCAGAAATACCTTGTTTGAATCTTGGGCTGACAGTTTACTCGCTACAGGCCTGCGTGAGTGTTTGAACCTGGAAAACAGGGCAGGTGGTTGTGAATGTGGAGCATATAAAACCAGCAATATTTTTGATGGCTGCCTGTACTCCACCCTGTGCCCAAGTTCTCCAGAGTTCTCCCCAAACTTCTTTCTTCCATTTAGATCCGAGCCTCTACCTTCTGTCTACACACCCCTGACCTCAGCAGAAGGTCTTACTTACTTATCTGTTGCACCATCAGTGATCACAGCCTGTATGCCCAGAGCTATGTTCAGTGCTGGGATCAACGTGAAGCTCCTGACTTTTGAAGGTGCAGGTTTCAGGGGCAGATTCTGAGTTCATACAGGGTCAGGTAAGTTAAAGGGTGTGGAGCTGATTTAAAGCTGTTCAGTGAGGAACAGCGGTCAGCTGATTGATTATAAGCCCGATCACATGACTTGCAGGGTGGTGGTGTAGAGAAGCCCCAAAATGTTGATTTTCTATCTCTTGCCCCAAACGTCATATTTATAACTTTTTTTTATGACTTAGAAAACTAGAGCTGTTTCTCCTTGGACATAAAAGGAGAAAAATACAGTATTTCAGGTTCATTTTAGAAAAAAAAAACTTCTCAGGGTAAGGTGATGGTGACATGCTCCAGATCAAATGTCTTGGTGGCAAACTAGGGAAAACCATAGGAGAAGATCCCAGGCCTGTTTTCTGTTAGCTTGGCAATGACGTTTCAGCAGTGACCAATGTGCTTGAGTGCAGAAGGTGAGGGAATAATGATATCCTCATCCTGTCCTTTATCTGGTCCACATGTTGAGAGCAAAGAGCTCAGTAAAGAACTCTTGATGTAAGGCTGTGCATGGCAGATGGCCCTCATATCAAGTGTCTTGAGTGGTGGATGACCTGTGACAACAAGTTCTTGACAAATTTTTTAGTGACTGTGTGGACAGTAATTGGTTTGGAAGGATGCTGTGGGAGAAGACATCCCAAATATACAGTATATTCAAATTACCTCTCAGTAAAGAGAAAAAATAGAAGCAACCAAATAAAAATATTTGGAACCTATGAAATTAAATTTCACTGAAAAAGAAATAAAAACAATCATTTTACATATGAAGGGGCACCCAACCTCAATGATGGTAGGGGAAAATAAATTAAAATGCCAATGTAATCGGTTTATTTTCCATTATATTGAAAACTTAAAGAATCGTTGTAGCATCTCTTGTCGTCATCAGTGGAAACAAGCCCTCTGATGTACACTTGCAGGGAGTATACATGACTACTGTCCCTTTTGAGGCAGTTTATCTCCTCTTTTGCTTCTTCAGGATCTGGGCTTTAGGGGTTCTGTTGGGCTGATGTTTGTGTAATGACCTTGATATTTCCTGTGTCCTTGGGCCTCTGGTCAGTTTCCTTCAGGCATCGATAATTTGATTTCCTGAAGTAGAAGAAAAAAGGCAAACAAGTTATATAGAGGGTGAGTCAAGATGGCAGAACAGAAGGATGTGGAATTCACCTCCTCTCACTAATACATCAAAAATACATACATGTGGAACAGTCCTCACAGAATACCTACTGAATGCCAGCAGAATATCTCAGACACCCAGACGTGCAAGAAAGATCTCCACATAGTGAGATAGGATGAAAGAAAAAAAAGAAGAAGCAGCTTCCTCTTGGGAGGGAGCTGTGAAAGAGGACAGTTTCCCTCACCCTGGGAACCCCCTTCACCAGTGGGGACGTGAGCTGGGACAGAAACGGAGCTGCAGAGGCTTCAAGGAGAGCACAGCAGTCAGTTTGCAGCAGACAAAACAGAGACACGCACAGAGGATCTGTACTACCTCGCTGCAGTCCTCAGCCCAAGCCTGCTGGTATGTGTGGGTTTTGGGTGCTGAAACTTGGGATTCAGAGGACAGACCAGGGGATTGGACTGGGTTTGGCTGCACGCAGACAGCCCGAAGAGGCTGGAGTGTGGTAAGTGCCCAACCCGGGGTGTATGCAGAAGAAGACCAGGTTGGCCATAGAAGCAAAACATCATTGTTGAGGGGCAGCTGATGGGAGGGGCAGGGCCACCATAGCAGCCTCTTTCTTGGTGCCACCTCTACGATGACCTCTGGGAGCACACAAGCACCAGCAAGTTGCCCACACGTGGAGGTGGGGTTGAAATCAGAGTGGATCCCAAGGTACTTCCTGACTTAGGAAGCAAGGCTGATACCCGAGCCCTCTCCCCATGGCTGTGCAATTTGCAGATTTATGCCACTGCCACTGGCTTTATAAACTCAGTGCCTGTGGGACATTCGAGTGGACAGTGGGCACTCCCGTGTCTGGGACGGTTCCAGCCTTAGCAGCTGTGGGCTTCATGGGCACGAGCACAAGGAGGCTGGGCCGGGCTGGGGTTTAGTCTGCTTCCATAGCTCCCACAGTGGGTCCATGGGTGGGGCACTGTGGTCCTGGCACCTGACATCAGTGGATCAGCACCTACGGATCTGCGTTGGTGGCTTTGTGAACACCGTGCCTAAGGGATACCAGGGCTGATTGCCTGCATTCCCACAGTTGAGGTGGGGCTGAGAGCAGTGCCAACAACAGTGTATTTTGTAAGCCCGCACCATGGGTGACAGGTGACACCGCAGAGCACACTTCCTGGTGGACAGCTCCGGCAGAGGAATCTCAGTGACTCCCCTCCCATTGGGAGTGCTCCAATCCAGCCTACCTAATTATGCTCTCTAATCCAGCATAGAAACAGACCTGGGGGCTTCTATTCCAACAACTAGGGAGCAGACCCTGCCCCCGACAGGGCTGTGTCAACCACAGAGCAACGAGGAGGCGCCGTTCAACATCGAGTGCAAACTCTGGTCAACACATACTCCTTATGATAGTCTTCCAAAAGATTGAAGAGAAAGGAAGCCTCCCAAAGACATTCTATGAAGCCGCTATCACCCTGATACCAAAACCAGACAAAGACACCACCAAAAAAGAAAATGACAGGTCAATACCTTTGATGCATATAGAACCTAAAATTCTCAACAAAATGTTGGCAAACCGAACCAAACAATGCATAAAAAAGATCATACACCATGAACGTGCTGAGTTATCTTAGGGCCACAAGGATTCTTCAACATATGCAAATCAATCCATGTGTGATACACCACATCAACAACAAAAAAGACAAAAATGACATGATCATCTCAATAGATTCAGAAAAACCATTTGATAAATTTCAACACCAATTCATGATAAAAACTCTTATGAAAGTGGGTATAGAGGGAACATATCTCAACATACTAAAAGCTATTTATGACAAACCCACAGCCAATATGATACTTAATGGTGAAAAGCACTTAGCCTTCTCACTAAAATCTGGAAGAAGACAAGGATGCCCAGTCTCACCACTTCTATTCAACATAATACTGGAAGTCTAGCCACGGCAATCAGACAAGAAAAAGAAAGAAAATGTATCCAAATTGGAAGGGAAGAGGTAAAATTTTCATTATAGGCAGATGACATGATACGATATATAGAACCTAAAGACTTCACACACAAACTACTAGAACTGATAAACAGATTCAGCAAGGTAGCAGGATACAATATTAAAATACAGAAATCAGTTGCATGTCTTTATATTAACAATGAAATAGCAGAAAGGGAATGGGGAAAAATCCCTTTTAAAATTGCATCCAAAAAAATAAAATACTTGTGAATAAACCTGATCAAAGTTGTGAGAGACTTATAAGCTGAGAACTATAAAACATTAATAAAGGAAAGTGAAGAGAATTCAAAAAAATGGAAAGCTATCCTATGCCCTTGGATTGGAAGAAATATTATTAAAATGGCCATTGGACCCAAAGCAATCTGCAGATTTAATGACATCCCTATCAAATTACTCATGATATTTTCCACAGAACTAGAACAAAGAATCCTAAAATTTATATGGAACCATAAACAACCCAGAATTGCCAAAGCAATCGTGAGGAAAAAGAACAAAGCAGGAGATATAATGCTTCCAGACTTCAGAGAACACTACAAAGCGACAGTAATCAAAACAGCATGGTATTGGCACAAAAACAGACATATGGGTCGATGAAACAGACTAGAGAGCCCGGAAAAAAACCCATACACCAATGGTCAATTAATCTTCAACAAAGGAGGCAAGAATATACAATGGGAAAAAAGACAGTCTCTTTAGCATGTGGTGTTGGGAATGTTGGACAGCCACAGGTAAACCATTGAAGTTAGAACACATCCTCACACCATGCACAAAAATAAACTCAAAATGGCTGAAACAGTTAAATATAACACATGACACTATAAAACTTTTAGAAAAGAACATAGGCAAAACATTCTCTGACACAAGTTGTACCAATGTTTCTATAGATCATTCTCCCAAGGTAATGGAAATAAAGGCAAAAATAAACAGATGGGACCTTTACAAACTTACAAGCTTTTCCACAGCTAAGGAAACCATAAAGAAAATGGAAAGACAACCTGTGGAATGGGAGCAACTATTTGCAAATGATGTAACCTACAAGGGCTTAATTTCCAAAATATACAAACAGCTCATACAACTGAATCACAAAAAAACCAACCCAATCAAAAAAATGGGCAGAAGACTGAAATAGACATTTCTCCAAAGAAGACATACAGATGGCCAATAGGCACATGAAAAGATACTCACCATTGCTAATTATTAGAGGAATTGCAGATCAAAACTACCGTGAGGTATCACCTTAAACCAGTCAGAATGGCCATCATTTAAAATTCTACAAATAAATGCTGGAGAGGGGGTGGAGAAAAGGGAACACTTCTACACTGTTGGTGGGAATGTAAATTGGTGCAGCCATTATAGAAAACAGTATGGAGGTTCCTCAAAAAAATAAAAATAGAGTGGTCATAGGATCCAGCAACCCCTCTCCTGGGCTTATATCCAGACAAAAGTATAATTCAAAAAGATGGACCTCTTGGGGGGAGGGCTACATAGTCTGGCGGGATAGTCCTTCACCCCATCATCAGTGCCTGCAACCTTTGCTCCTTCACCTACTCCTGCTGTGGTCAGCAGTGGTCTGAATAACCAACTTGAACACTCTATGGGGATAGTCATGGCACCTGGTGGATATGGGGCTCCTAAAGCTGTCTGGCTGCCTGCAGTAAAGGCTAAAGTCTTGGAGATTTCAGCAACATTTACTCACCTCCAAGGGCACATCTATATGGAAATGAACTTCATGAAGAAAGCTCTGTAGCACATGACAGACTTGGCAATTCAGTTTAACAAGAATAGGTTTGGTGTCATCCCCAGCACTCCTCTGGCCATCCCTACACCACTGATGCCAAACCAGAGCATTGATGTCTCCCTGCATCTCCACACCTTGGACCCAGTCATGAAGATACAACCTCTGAACCACCTGCAGGTGGCTGTGAAAAACAATCGTGATATCTTCTACTTCAGCTGCCTCATCCTACTCAATGTGCTTTTTGTAGAAGACGGCAAAATGAAGTGCCAGGTCTTCCTTGCAACACGGAAGGATATTCCCCAATGAAAATGAACTTCAGTTTCAGATTAAGGAAAGTCATTTAAATGCTGACACTGTTTCTAGCAAGTTGCAAAACAACAGCGTTTATACTATTGCCAAGAGGAATGTGGAAGGGCAGGACATTCTGTACCAATCCCTGACTCACTAATGGCATTTGGGTTTTGGCCCAGCTCCATAGCCAGCCAGAAAACCCCAATTACACACTGTCACCGAAGTGTAGAGCTAGCTCATGAAGCCTCCCAGTACATCTATCAGGTCTACGACAGCGTTTTGAAAAACTAATAGACTGTTCCGGTGCCCTCAGGCCATCCTGTGATTGGTGCAATCCAAGAACTCTTAACTGGAAGAAATTGTATTGCCGTGTGGAATCTGAACCCAAACACACCGAGGCCACCCGCTAAGGTAGTGACGGGTCTGACCTGTGCTAATATTAGGGCACAACCTTTTGGATAGTTTTAGCTATCCAACACTTGAGCATTTGTAACCACAGCTTCAATCACTTCCCACCTCTTGCCACCTGCTGCTGTCTGTCCTTAATTGTGGGCTTCTCCATCCTGTGCCAGTGGCTGGCGTTTTTTAGTGTAGTTTGATATTTTGTAATTGAGAGCTCACTTCAAAAGCAGCAAAAGATAAAATATATTAGAGCAAGGAAAAGTGTCCCTGAAAGAAAAATAATGTTATTTGTTGTGTTTTTTCTACTCAGTTGTTTGAGCATATTATACGTATTAGAGAGGTTTTTCAAATATTTTTCACATTTTGTAGGTGCACTCTGCTCTCTGTAAATTGTTTCCTTTGCTGTTTAAAGCTTTATAGTTTAATACAATCTGTTTTCAATACTTTTTTCTTTTCTTTTTTTTTTTTTTTGCTTTGGCTGCCTGTGCTTTTGTGGTCACATCTAAAAATACATTGCCTATAGAACTGTCAAGAAGTTCCCCCCCATATCTTCTTCTAGTAACTTTACAGTTTCTGTTCTTGTATTTAATTCTCTAAACCAGTTTGAATTAATTTTCGTATACAGTGTGAGATACACGTCTAATTTCTTCCTTATGCTTGTGAATATTCAGTTTCCCACGAATTTACTGAAGAGAAGATCCTTTTCTCATTGTATATTCCTGGCACTTTTGTCAAAGATCAGTTGATTGTAAATATGTGGATTTATTTCTGAGGTCTGTATTTCGTTCCATTGTTCTATATGTGTGGTTTTGTACTGTGACCATAGTGCTTTGATTACTGTGCTTTGTAATATAGTGTGAAATTATGAAGAGTGACGCCTTCAGCTTTGCTCTTTGTGCTCAACATTGCTCTGGACATTTGCAGTCTTTTATGGTTCCATATGAATTTTAATATTTCTTTTTCTATTTTCTGGGGAAACTGCCTTCGGATTTTGACATGGATTGCATGGACTCTAGATTGCTTTGGATAGTATGGACATTTTTAACAATGTTCATTTATTCAATCTAGTAATATTGGCGATCATTCCATTTATTTGTGTCTTCTTCAAATTCTTTCATCAATATTTTACAGTTTGCAGTGTATGGCTCTTTTACATTCTTGGTTAACTTTATTCCTAAATATTTTATTTTTTTGCATGCTATTGTAAATGGGACGTTTTTTAACCTTTTCTGATAGTTTCTGTTGTTAGTATACAGAACCACAAATGATTTTTATATGTTGATTTTGTGTCATGCCACTTACTCCATTTACCTATTAGTTTGAACAGTTTTTTGGAAGTGGCATTTTTAGGTTTATGTAGATATAAAAACATGTCATCTGCAAACAGAAAATTTAGTTTTACCTTTATGATTTGGATTTATTTTATTTATTTTTCTTGCCTACTTGCTCTGGTTAAGAATTCCCGTACTACGTTGAATAGAAGGGGCAAGAATTGGTAACCTTGTCTTGGCTGAAACTTAGGAGAAACACTTTTGGGACTGTTAGCTTTGGGCCTGTCATATGACTTTTATTTTTATTTTTATTTTTTTTAACATCTTTATTGGAGTATAATTGCTTTACAATGGTGTGTTAGTTTCTACTTTATAACAAAGTGAATCAGTAATACATATACATATGTTCCCATATCTCTTCCCTCTTGCATCTCCCTCCCTCCCACCCTCCCTATCCCACCCCACTAGGTGGTCACAAAGCACCGAGCTGATCTCCCTGTGCTATGCAGTTGCTTCCCACGAGCTATCTATTTTACGTTTGGTAGTGTATATATGTCCATGCCACTCTCTCACTTTGTCACAGCTTACCCTTCCCCCTCCCCATATCCTCAAGTACATTCTCTAGTAGGTCTGTGTCTTTATTCCCGTCTTGCCACTGGGTTCTTCATGACTTTTTTTCTTCCTTAGATTCCATATATATGGGTTAGAATACTGTATTTGTTTTTCTCTTTCTGACTTACTTCACTCTGTATGACACACTCTAACTCCATCTACCTCACTACAAATAACTCAATTTCGTTTCTTTTTATGGCTGAGTAATATTCCATTGTATATATGTGCCACATCTTCTTTATCCATTCATCTAATGATGGACACTTAGGTTGCTTCCATGTCCTGGCTATTGTAAATAGAGCTGCAATGAACATTTTGGTACATGACTCTTTTTGAATTATGGTTTTCTCAGGGTATATGCCCAGTAGTGGGATTGCTGGGTCATACGGTAGTTCCATTTTTAGTTTTTTAAGGAACTTCCATACTGTTCTCCATAGTGGCTATATCAATTTACATTCCCACCAACAGTACAAGAATGTTCCCTTTTCTCCACACCCTCTCCAGCATTTACTGTTTCGAGATTTTTTGATGATGGCCATTATGACCGGTGTGAGGTGATATCTCGTTGTAGTTTTGATTTGCATTTCTCTAATGATTAATGATGTTGAACATTCTTTCATGTATTTGTTGGCAATCTGTATATCTTCTTTGAAAAATGTCTATTTAGGTCTTCTGCCCATTTTTGGATTGGGTTGTTCGTTTTTTTGTTATTGAGCTGCATGAGCTGCTTGTAAATTTTGGAGATTAATCCTTTGTCAGTTGCTTCATTTGCAAATATTTTCTCCCATTCTGAAGGTTGTCTTTTGGTCTTGTTTATGGTTTCCTTTGC
The DNA here is from genome assembly GCF_949987535.1 of Balaenoptera acutorostrata. Classification (NCBI taxonomy): domain Eukaryota; kingdom Metazoa; phylum Chordata; class Mammalia; order Artiodactyla; family Balaenopteridae; genus Balaenoptera; species Balaenoptera acutorostrata. Next base: position 91,326,343 of record NC_080066.1, on the reverse strand, counting down.
TGTGCAAAAGCTTTGAAGTTTCATTAGGTCCCATTTGTTTATTTTTGTTTTTATTTCCATTTCTCTAGGAGCTGGGTCAAAAAGGATCTTGCTGTGATGTATGTCATAGAGTGTTCTGCCTATGTTTTCCTCTAAGAGTTTGATAGTGTCTGGCCTTACATTTATGTCTTTAATCCATATTGAGTTTATCTTTGTGTATGGTGTTAGGTAGTGTTCTAATTTCATACTTTTACAAGTACCTGTCCAGTTTTCCCAGCAACACTTATTGAAGAGGCTGTCTTTTCTCCACTGTATATGCTTGCCTCCTTTATCAAAGATAAAGTGACCTTATGTGTGTGGGTTTATCTCTGGACTGTCTGTCCTGTTCCATTGATCTATATTTCTGTTTTTGTGCCAGTACCATACTCTCTTGATTACTGTAGCTTTGTAGTATAGTCTGAAGTAAGGGAGCCTGATTCCTCCAGCTCCATTTTTCGTTCTCAAGATTGCTTTGGCTATTCGGGGTCTTTTGTGTTTCCATACAAATTGTGAAATTTTTGGTTCTAGTTCTGTGAAAAATGCCAGTGGTGGTTTGATAGGGATTGCATTAAATCTGTAGATTGCTTTGGGTAGTATAGTCATTTTCACAATGTTGATTCTTCCAATCCAAGATCATGGTATATCTCTCCATCTATTTGTATCATCTTTAATTTCTTTCACCAGTGTCTTATAATTTTCTGCATACAGGTCTTTTGTCTCCTTAGGTAGGTTTATTCCTAGATACTTTATTCTTTTGGTTGCAATGGTAAATGGGAGTGTTTTCTTAATTTCACTTTCAGATTTTTCATCATTAGTGTATAGGAATGCAAGAGATTTCTGTGCATTAATTTTGTATCCTGCTACTTTACCAAATTCATTGAATAGCTCTAGTAGTTTTCTGGTAGCATCTTTAGGATTCTCTATGTATAGTATCATGTCATCTGCAAACAGTGACAGCTTTACTTCTTCTTTTCTGATTTGGATTCCTTTTATTTCTTTTTCATCTCTGACTGCCGTGGCTAAAACTTCCAAAACTATATTGAATAATAGTGGTGAGAGTGGGCAACCTTGTCTTGTTTCTGATCTTAGTGGAAGTGGTTTCAGTTTTTCAACATTGAGGACAATGTTGGCTTCATATATGGCCTTTATTATGTTGAGGAAAGTTCCCTCTATGCCTACTTTCTGCAGGGTTTTTATCATAAATGGGTGTTTAATTTTGTCAAAAGCTTTCTCTGCATCTATTGAGATGATCATATGGTTTTTCTCCTTCAGTTTGTTAATATGGTGTATCACATTGATTGATTTGCGTATATTGAAGAATCCTTGCATTCCTGGAATAAACCCCACTTGATCATGGTGATGATCCTTTTAATGTGCTGTTGGATTCTGTTTGCTAGTATTTTGTTGAGGATTTTTGCATCTATGTTCATCAGTGATATTGGCCTGTAGTTTTCTTTTTTTGTGACATCTTTGTCTGATTTTGGTATCAGGGTGATAGTGTCTTCGTAGAATGAGTTGGCAAGTGTTCGTCCCTCTGCAATATTTTGGAAGAGTTTGAGAAGGACAGGTGTTAGCTCTTGTCTAATTGTTTGATAGAATTTGGCTGTGAAGCCATCTGGTCCTGGGCTTTTGTTTGTTGGAAGATTTTTAATCACAGTTTCAAATTCAGTGCTTGTGATTGGTCTGTTCATATTTTCTATTTCTTCCTGGTGCAGTCTCGGCAGGTTGTGCATTTCTAAGAATTTATATTAATCTTTGCTATCATTTCCTTCATTTCTTTTTCATTTATTTCTGATCTGATCTTTATGATTTCTTTCCTTCTGCTATCTTTGGGGTTTTTTTTGTTCTTCTTTCTCGAATTGCTTTAGGTGCAAGGTTAGGTTGTTTATTTGAGATGTTTCCTGTTTCTTAAGGTAGGCTTTTATTGCTATAAACTTTCCTCTTAGAACTGCTTTGGCTGCATCCCATAGGTTTTGGGTCATCGTGTCTCCATTGTCATTTGTTTCTAGGTATTTTTTGATTTCCCCTTTGATTTCTTCAGTGGTCACTTCGTTATTAAGTAGTGTATTGTTTAGCCTCCATGTGTTTGTATTTTTTACAGATCTTTTTCTGTAATTGATATGTAGTCTCAAAGCATTGTGGTCGGAAAAGATACTTGATATGATTTCAGTTTTCTTAAATTTACCAAGGCTTGATTTGTGACCCAAGATATGATCTATCCTGGAGAATGTTCCATGAGCACTTGAGGAAAATGGGTATTCTGTTGTTTTTGGGTGGAATGTCCCATAAATATCAATTAAGTCCATCTTGTTTAATGTATCATTTAAAGCTTGTGTTTCATTCTTTATTTTCATTTTGGATGATCTGTCCATTGGTGAAAGTGGGGTGTTAAAGTCCCCTACTATTATTGTGTTACTCTCGATTTCCCCTTTTATGACTGTTAGTATTTGCCTTATGTATTGAGGTGCTCCTATGTTGGGTGCATAAATATTTACAATTGTTATATCTTCTTCTTGGATCAATCCCTTGATCATTTTGTAGTGTCCTTCTTTGTCTCTTGTAATAGCATTTATTTTAAAGTCTATTTTGTCTGATGTGAGAATTGCTACTCCAGCTTTCTTTTGATTTCCATTTGCATGAAATATCTTTTTCCATCCCCTCAGTTTCAGTCTGTATGTGTCCTTAGGTCTGAAGTGGGTCTCTGGTGGACAGCATATATATGGGTCTTGTTTTTGTATCCATTCAGCCAGTCTATGTCTTGTGGTGGGAGCATTTAATCCATTTACATTTAATGTAATTATCAATATGTATGTTCCTATTCCCATTTTCTTAAATGTTTTGGGTTTGTTATTGTAGGTGTTTTCCTTCTCTTGTGTTTCTTGCCTAGAGAAGTTCCTTTAGCATTTGTTGTAAAGCTGGTTTGGTGGTGCTGAACTCTCTCAGCTTTTGCTTGTCTGTAAAGGTTTTAATTTCTCCATCAAATCTGAATGAGATCCTTGCTGGGTAGAGTCATCTTGGTTGTAGGTTTTTCTCCTTCATCACTTTAAGTATGTCCTGCCACTCCCTTGTGGCTTGCAGAATTCCTGCTGAAAGTTCAGCTGTTAACCTTATGCGGATTCCTTTGTGTGTTATTTGTTGTTTTTCCCTTGCTGCTTTTAATATGTTTTCTTTATATTTAATTTTTGGTAGTTTGATTAATATGTGTCTTGGCGTGTTTCTCCTTGGATTTATCCTGTATGGGACTCTCTGTGCTTCCAGGACTTGATTAACTATTTCCTTTCCCATATTAGGGAAGTTTTCAACTATAATCTCTTCAAATATTTTCTCAGTCCCTTTCTTTTTCTCTTCTTCTTCTGGGACCCCTATAATTCGAATGTTGGTGCGTTTAATGTTGTCGCAGAGGTCTCTGAGACTGTCCTCAGTTCTTTTCATTCTTTTTTCTTTATCCTGCTCTGCAGTAGTTATTTCCACCATTTTATCTTCCAGGTCACTTATCCTTTCTTCTGCCTCAGTTATTCTGCTATTGATCCCATCTAGAGTATTTTTAATTTCATTTATTGTGTTTTTCATCGTTGCTTGGTTCCTCTTTAGTTCTTTTAGGTCCTTGTTAAATGTTTCTTGCATTTTTTCTATTCTATTTCCAAGATTTTGGATCATCCTTACTATCATTATTCTGAATTCTTTTTCAGGTAGACTGCCTATTTCCTCTTCATTTGTTAGCTCTGGTGTGTTTTTACCTTGCTCCTTCATCTGCTGTGTGTTTTTATATCTTCTCATTTTGCTTAACTTACGGTGTTTGGGGTCTCCTTTTCGCTAGCTGCAGGTTCGTAGTTCCCGTTGTTTTTGGTGTTTTTCCCCAGTGGCTAAGGTTGGTTTAGTGGGTTGTGTAGGCTTCCTGGTGGAGGGGACTAGTGCCTGTGTTCTGGTGGATGATGCTGGATCTTGTCTTTCTGGTGGGCAGGTCCATGTCTGGTGGTGTGTTTTGGGGTGTCTGTGGCCTTATTATGATTTTAGGCAGCCTCTCTGCTAATGGATGGGGTGTGTTCCTTTCTTGCTAGTTGTTTGGCATAGGGTGTCCAGCACTGTAGCTTGCTGGTCGTTGAGCAAAGCTGGGTCTTGGTGTTGAGATGGAGATTCTGGGAGATCTTTGCTGTTTGGTATTACGTGGAGCTGGGAGGTCTCTTGTGGACCAGTGTTCTGAAGTTGGCTCTCCCACCTCAGAGGCACAGCCCTGATGCCTGGCTGGAGCACCAAGAGCCTTTCATCCACATGGCTCAGAATAAAAGGGAGAAAAAACAGAAAGAAATAAAGAGGATAAAATAAAATATAATAAAGTTATTAAAATAAAAAATAAAAAAATAATTAAGAAAAAAATTTTAAGTAAAAAAAACCAAAAAAATCCAAAAAAAAGACCCCGACGGAAAGAATCCTAGGAAAAATGGTGAAAACAAAGCTATACAGACAAAATCTCACACAGAAGCATACACATACACACTCATAAAAAGAGGAAAAGGGGAAAAAATAATATATCTTGCTCCCAACGTCCACCTCCTCAATTTGGGATGATTCATTGTCTATTCAGGTATTCCACAGATGCAGGGTACATCAAGTTGATTGTGGAGCTTTAATCCGCTGCTTCTGAGGCTGCTGGGAGAAATTTCCCTTTCTCTTCTTTGTTCGCACAGCTCCTTGGGTTCAGCTTTGGATTTGGCCCCGCCTTTGCATGTAGGTCGACTGGAGGCGTCTGTTCTTTGCTCAGACAGGACGGGGTTAAAGGAGCAGCTGATTCGGGGGCCCTGGCTCGCTCAGGCCGGGGGGAGGGAGGGGTACAGATGCGGGGCAAGCCTGCTGCGGCAGAGGCCGGCGTGACATTGCACCAGCCTGAGGTGTGCCGTGCGTTCTCTCGGGGAAGTTGTCCCTGGATTATGGGACCCTGGCAGTGGCATGCTGCACAGGCTCCCAGGAGGGGCGGTGTGGATAGTGACCTGTGCTTGCACACAGGCTTCTTGGTGGCAGCAGCAGCAGCCTTAGCATCTCATGCCCGTCTCTGGGGTCCGCGCTGATAGCCGCGGCTCGCGCCCGTCTCTGGAGCTCCTTTAAGCGGCACTCTTAATCCCCTCTCCTCGCGCACCAGGAAACAAAGAGGCAAGAAAATGTCTCTTGTCTCTTCGGCAGCTCCAGACTTTTTCCCGGACTCCCTCCCAGCTAGCCATGGCGTACTAGCCCCTTCGGGCTGTGTTCACGCAGCCAATCCCAGCCCTCTCCCTGGGATCCAATCGATGCCCGAGCCTCAGCTCCCAGCCCCCGCCCCGGCGGGGGAACAGACAAGCCTCCTGGGCTGGTGAGTGCTGGTCAGCACCGATCCTCTGTGCAGGAATCTCTCTGCTTTGCCCTCCACACCCTTGTTGCCGTGCTCTCCTCCGCGGCTCCGAAGCTTACCCCCTCCGCCACCCGCAGTCTCCGCCCGCGAAGGGGCTTCCTAGTGTGTGGAAACCTTTCCTCCTTCACAGCTTCCTCCCACTGGTGCAGGTCCCGTCCCTATTCTTTTGTCTCTGTTTTTTTTTCTTTTGTCCTACCCAGGTACGTGGGGAGTTTCTTGCCTTTTGGGAGGTCTGAGGTCTTCTGCCAGCGTTCAGTGGGTGTTCTATAAGAGCAGTTCCATGTGTAGATGTATTTCTGATGTAACTGTGGGGAAGAAGGTGATCTCTGCATCTTACTCTTCTGCCATCTTCCCTGAGATCTGTCATACGACTTTTAATGTGTTGAGGTATATTCCTTCTATATCTAATTTCTTGACAATCTTTATCATTAAAGGAAGTTGGATTTTGTCAAATAATTTTATGTATCTATTAATATGATATGTTCCCTTTATTCTCATAATGTAATGTATCACATTTATTGATTTGCATACATTGTGCCATCCTTGCATCCAGGCATAAATCCCACTTAATCATGGTGAATGAATCCCTTCAATGTGCTGCTGAATTTAGTTTGCCAGTATTTTGCGTGTATTTCATTTATGTTATTCAGGAATGTTGATCTGTACTTTTCTCTTGTGCCCTTGTCTGCTTTTTAAAAAATTTATTTTTTATTTATTTATTTATTTTTAGCTGTGTTGGGTCTTTGTTGCTGCATGCGGGCTTTTCTCCAGTTGCGGCGAGTGGGGGCTGCTCTTCGTTGTGGTGCGTGGGCTCCTCATTGTGATGGCTTCTCTTGTTGCGGAGCACAGGCTCTAGGCACGAGGGCTTAGTAGTTGGGGTGCACAGGCTTAGTTGCACCGTGGCATGTGGGATCTTCCCGGACCAGGGATCGAACCCATGTCCCCTGCATTGGCAGGAGGATTCTTAACCACTGCACCCCCAGGGAAGCCCCCCTTGTCTGGTTTTGGCATTACCCTTGTCTGGAGTAACGCCTCATAAGATGGGTTGAAAGCGTTCCCTCCTCTTTAAATTTTTGGAAGTATTTGAGTAGTCTTGGCTTTAATTTCTCTCTAAATATTTGGCATAATTCACGAGAAAAACCATCTGGTCCTGGGATTTTATTTATTGAGAGGTTTCTCAATACTGTTTCATTCTCTTTACTCATTACTGGTCTGTTCAGGTGTTCTATTTCTTGGTAGGTTGTATGTTTCTACGCGTTTGTCCTTTTTTGTCTAAGTAATCCAAGTTTTTTGCATATGATTGTCAGTAGTAGTTTCTGATTGTCATTTGTATTTCTGTGGCATCATTGTAATACCTTTATATGCATGTGTGTGTGTGTTTATTTATTTGTTCATTCATTCATCATTCATTCAGTCTCTCTTTTTCTAAGTTATTCTTGCTAACAGTTTGTCAATTTTGTTTATCTTTTCAAAAAAAACCTCCAGTATTATTTATCCTTCTGTTTTTGTAGTCTCTATTACTTTATTTTTAATTTTTATTGGAATATACTTGATGTACAGTGTTGTGTTCAGTAAAGTGAATCAGTTATACGTATATCCACTTTTTTTAGATTCTTTTCCCAATAGATCACTACAGAGTATTGAGTAGAGTTCCCTGTGCTAGACAGTAGGTCCTTCCATTACATTTATAACTTCTCTAATCCTTATTATTTATTTCATTCTGCTAATATTGGGCTTAGTTTGTTCTTTTCCTAGTTCCTTTAGTTGTAAAGTTAGGTTTTTTAATTGAGTGTTTTGTCAGAAACAAAAGGTTTTATTACTTATGGTACAGCAAGCATGAGCATAATATTGTATTGGTTCTCCTTCTCCACACCCAGGTTCCCACTGGGATGACAGAGAGGGATCCAGTTGAGTGCTATGCATGTACTCGGCTGTGTTACACTGAGGAACACCGAGTTTGAGGACTCCACTGCTATTAAAATGAGAGGTTAGCAGGTTCCTGTTTGTCTGAGGGAGAGACATTAGCTCATTCCTCAAGGCTGTTCATTACAAACACACTCCCAAGAAATGGCTCAGGTGAAATGCTGTCAGGGCATACATTCTTTTTCTTTCTTTCATCTTTTTTTGATTGAAGAATAGTTGGCTTATAATATTACATTAGTTTCAGATGTACAACATAATGATTCAGCATTTAAGTATATTACAAAATGATCACCTTGATGAATCTAGTAAACATCTGTCCCCATCCACTGTTACTGCAATATCATGAACCATATTCTTTATTCTGTATATTAAATTCTTGTCAATTTTTATATAACTGGAATTTTGTACTTCTTATACCCTTTCACCTGTCTTGTCCAAAACCTACTCCCCTCCCCTTTTGCAACCACCAATTTGTTCACTGTGTCTGTAAGATTTGTTTTGTTGTGTTTGTTTTGTTTTTAGATTACACATATAAGTGCGGTCATGTGGAATTTGTTTTTCTCTATGTGACTTTACTTCACTGAGCATAATACTCTCTAGGTCCATCCATGTTGTCAAAAATGGCGAGATTTTATCTTTTTATGGCTGAGTAATATATAACTGTATATGTACATTTGTATACACATATATATGTATTCGTATATTAATATATCTATATATGTATAGATACATGTATATATGTATGTGTGTATATGTGTATGTGTGTTGTGTATATTCATATGTATGTATGTGTATACATGTATATGTGTGTGTGTGTGTGTGTGTATATATATATATATATATATATATATATATATATCACTTATCCATTTGTCTATCATTGAACATTTAGGTTTCTACCATATATTGCCTATTGTAAGTTATGTTGCAATTAAAACAGGGGTGCATGTATCTCTTTAAATTAGTTTTTTGCTTTTTTTCCTTTGGATAAATAACCAAACTAACTCATATGGTAGTTTTATTTTTTTTATGTTTTCAGAACCCTCTGTAATGTTTTCAATAGTTGGCTGCACTGATTTACATTCTTAGCAACAGTGCAGGTGAGTGCTCTTTTCTCCATATCCTCAGCAACACTTATTAATTGTTGTCAATTTGATGATAGCCATTCTGACACCTGTAAGGTGATCTCTTTTTGTGGTTTTGATTTGCATTTCCCCCCTGATGATTAGGGATGTTGAGCATGTTTCCATGTGGTTTTTAGCATCTTTTTTTTTTGGCAAAATGTGTATTCAAATCCTCTACCCAATTGTTTTTATTTTATTTATTTTTTAAAATTATAATTTATTTATAGTATTATATCAGTTTCAGGTGATCTGGGATTTTTTACAGATTACACTTGATTAAATGATTTTACAAGAGAATGGCTATAATTCCGTCCTATACAATATATCTTTGTTGCTTATCTATTTTATACATAGTAGTTTGTACCTCTTAAGCCCATACCCCTAATTTGTCCCTCCCCCCTTACCTGTCCCAAATGGTAACCACTAGTTTGTTTATATATCTGTGAGTCTGTTTCTGTTTTGCATATACATTCATTTGTATTATTTTTAGATTCCACATATAAATAATATCACACAGTATTTGTCTTTCTCTGACTTACTTCATTAAGCATAATATTCTCCAGGTCCATCCACGATGCTGCAAATGGCAGAATTTCATTCTTTTTATGGCTGTGTAATATTCCACTGTACATATATACCATAGCTTCTTTATCCGTTTGTCTGTTCATGGGCATTTTGGTTGCTTTCTTACCTTGGCCATTGTCAATAGTGCTGTTATGCACATTGGGGTTTATGTATCTTTTTGAATTAGTGTTTTCATTTTTTTCCTAGATAGGTACACAGGAGAGTTATTGATGGATCATATGGTAGTTCTACTTTTACTTTTTTGAGAAAGCTCCATCCTATTTTCCATAGTGCCTGCAACAATTTACAATCCTACCCACAGTGTACAAGGGTTCACTTTTCTCCACATGCTCTCCAAAATTTGGTATTTGTAGACATTTTGATGAGAGCTATTTTGACAGGTGGAGGTTGATATCTCATTGTTGCTTTGAATTGAACTTCTCTAATAATTAGTGATGTTGAGCACCTTTTCATCTGCCTTTTAGCCATCTGTATCTTCTTTGGAAAGATGTCTATTCATGTCTCCTGACCATTATTGATTGTGTTGTTTGTTCATTTTTTGTGTGTGTGATATTGAGTTGTATGAACCATTTATATATTTTTGATATTAACCTTTTGTCCATCATATCATTTGCAAATATTTTCTTACACTTTGCACTTTGAATTTTGATTTTGTTGTTGGTTTTCATGGCTGTGCAAAAGCTCCTAAACTTTATTTAGCTTCCACCTGTTTATTTTTGCTTTTATTTCTTTTGCCATAGAGGCCAGATTCCAAAAATATTGCTACAATTTATGTCACAGAATGTTCTGCCTACGTTCTCTCCTATGAGTTTTATGGTTTGGTGTATTACCTTTAGGTCCTTAATTCATTTTGAATTTTGTGTCTGGTGTGAGGAAATGTTCTAAATTCCTTATTTTACATGTAGCCCTCCACTTTTCCCAACACAACTTATTGAAGAAACTGTCTTTTCTTCATTGTATATTCTTGCCTCCTTGGTGGTAGACTTACTCACCATAAGTGTGTGAGATCCTTTCTGGGCTCTCTATTCTGTTCCCTTCATCTATGTGTCTGTTTTTGTGATTATTGTAGCTTTGTAGTCAGGGAACATGCTATCTCCAGCTTTGGTCTTTTTTTTCCCTCAGGATTGCTTTGGTACTGTGGGTATTTTGTGGTTTTATATTTATTTGGGGATTATTTGTTCTGTGTGTGAACAATGTTGTGGGTATTTTGATAGGGATTGCTTTAAATCTGTAGGTTGCTTTGAGTAATAGGGCTATTTTAAAAAGATTAATTCTTCTGATCCAAGAGCATGGGATATCTTTTCATTTGTTTGCATCATCTTCAATTTCCTTCATCAATGTCTTATAATTTTTAATATATAAATCTTTCACCTCCATGGTTAAATTTATTCCCAGGTATTTTATTATTTTTGGTACATTTGTAAATTTTTTTTCTTAATTTCTCTGACAGTTTGTTATTAGTGCTGAGAAAAATAACAGATTTCTGTATATTAATTGCATATATTTCAATTAAAATGAAAACAAAAATTAACAAATGGGATCTAATTAAACTTAAAAGTTTTGCACAGAAAAGGAAACCATAAACAAGATGAAAAGACAACACTCACAATGGGAGAAAATATTTGCAAATGAAGCAACTGACAAAGGATTAATCTCCAAAATATAGAAACAGCTCATGTAGCTCAATATTAAAAAAACAAACAACCCAATCGAAAAATGGGTGGAGGCTCACGCGAGGTGATGGTAGGATGGTGGAGTTGGTACCTTTTGCGGTTCCCATTAGGGGTGACAAAACCTTGCTGGTGTGGGAGCTGAGCTCTGGCCGCACGGCCGAGGCCTTGCAAGTGAGCTGGGGTGGAGGGAGGGGTGGAGGAAGCCACCCTGCGCCCCAGTAACTGGGCGCCCCAGGGTACTGCTTCAGCACCTCATCTGCCTGTGGTCTCCGCTGAGAGGAATCTTAGTTCTAGAGCCGACCTGAGCAGTCAGCTCGCCCCCATAGATTTTTGAGAGATCGTTTCTAACAGCCGGCATTGCCTCCTAATGCTTCTCGAAGTTTAGGATTTCAGAGGGAAACTTGTTCATGAAATGAGAAGTGTTTGGAGTTGCAGGCTCACCACAGTTGCCTGTGGCAAACGGCTGGGGGAATATAAGGGAATGGGCGGTTTGGTTTCCTGGGCATGAAATTTCCTGCACTTACTTAGCATGGGACCACCCTACAGCATTCTCTGTTCACAGTCTTCTCCCAGTTTGTTGGCCTTCTGTATTCGGTCCGAGTCTTCCCAAACGCAGCAGTGGCCGGTCCTGGGTTCTATGCCATCATCAAGTTTTATTCAGCAAGGGATGCCCACAGAGCCCAAAAGGCATGTGACCAGAAGCAGCTTTTTCAGACATCTCCAGTGAAGGTTCGTCTCGGCACCAGACATAAGGCGGTTCAACATAATACGCTTGCCCTAAACAGCTCCAGATGCCAAGAATTGGCAAATTACTACTTTGGTTTCAATGGGTGGTCAAAAAGGATCATCAAGAGGTGTTGCCCTCCCACGAGTGCAGGAGTCCTGGAGTTGGCATGGCTGAGGAACCTTTGGATAAGTTGGAGGAAGGGTCATTATCATTCCTTATGAAAAGGAAGGTAACCCAGAAGCTTGTTATTCAGAAGGCTATGACAGATGCATTCCAGTAACTGCTGATTGTGGTTTTAGAAAGTGGTAAAATAGCTGTGGCATATAGACCCTGTGAAGAGGTCACAGATGCTAGAACCGAAGAGGAACTACAGGATTTAATTCAAGAGTTGACTGAGACTGAGGTTCCATACTGATTTGGATTCGGTTGGAGAGCTGCCTACAGGGCCAGATCAGTTTGCTGTTCCACATCAGGATCTGAAATAACAAGCAAACCCAACATCAGAAGCTCCCAGAGGCAGTTCCAGTGCTAGACTGGAATCAGAATCAGGCCTTGGTTCTGCCTTCTCGACACCAAAGTAAGACTAAAATCATAGGTCTAGATCAGGCTGAAGGTCACTCATCATTTGAAATACTTGTTCCGCCTCTAGGTAGTAAGAGTTCAAAACCAATGAAGTTTATTGTTTCACCCCCCAAACCTGAAGAAAGATCTAGTTCAGCATCGATGGCTTGCCAAAGTTGTTGTTAGAACTATAGGCCAATTTGAAAAAAACACTCAGGGTCTAGAACAACAGTTGCAGGGTGATTATTTAGATCCCAGTATGGATGGATGCCTTTTATCCTGAGGAGAGCCTACTTAGGGATTTTTTGGGGAGCCCAGATGAACCTCCAGAGCCCCCTGAGGAAGCTGAAATTTCTCCATCCCAGCAGGAGGCCCAAACTCATCATCCAGAGCTCACTGAGGAGGCTGAATCTTTACCCCGGCAAGAGGCCCCTGCTCAGCATCCACAAATCCCTGAGGAGGTTGAATCTTTTTCACCCCAGGCAGAGGCCCAGGCTCAGCATCCAGAGCCCACTGAAGAGGTAGAACCACCTCCACTTCAGCAGGAGGCTCCATCTCAGCCTTCAGAGGCCCCTGAGGAACTAGAAGCTTCAAGTCCTCAGGAGGCCCTAGCCCAGCCTTTGGAGACACTTAAGGAGGTTGTAGTTCAACCAGTAGCACATCATGGGGCAAATGAAGCACAGCAGTCAAACTTGTACAATGTCACTGTTAAACCTCTGGATCTGGCACTTACCATAACTCCACAGGTCACTAAAGAGGTTGGACCTTCTCCAGTCCAGAAGGAGACCCCATCTCAGCCTCCAGAGAGCCCCGAGGAGGTTGAACCTTCTCTACTCCATCAGGAAGCCCCATCTCAGCCTCCAGAGCGCCCTGAGGAGGTTGAACCTTCTCTACTCCATCAGGAGGCCCCAACTCAGGCTCCAGGGTTCCCTACTGAGTATGTACTTCAAATTCCAGTGAGTGATGAGGTAGCATCTCTACCTGGCGTTCAGCATCACGCTCATTCAAACTTGCCCAGTGTTACACTTCAACCTCTGGATTTCGATCTTACCATCACTCCAGAGCCCACTACGGAAGCTGAATTTCCTACAGCTCAGCAGCAGGCCCTGGCTCCACCTCTTGAGCATCCTGAGGACATAGAATCTTCTCCAACCCAACAAGAGACCTCAGCTAAGCCTCCAGAGCCTCCTGGAGAGGTTGAGCCTTCAAGTGAGCAGGAGCAACCAGCTCCGCCTTCTGAGCCTCCTGGGGAAGTTGAACCTTCTCCAACCCAGCAGGAGACCACAGCTCAGCCTCCAGAACCTCTTGTGGAAGCTGAGCCTTCTCCAAGTGAACAGGAACAACTGACTCAGCCTTCTGAGCCTACAGAGCCTCCTGAGGAGGTGAAACCAGCAACCCAGCAGGAGACCCCAGCTCAGCTTTCAGAGTCTTTTGGAGAATCTGAAACTTCTGCAACCCAGGAGGAAGCCTCAGCTCAGTCTCCAGAGCCCCCTAATGAGGCAGAATCTTCTCCAACCCAGCAGGAGATCCCAGCTCTGTCTCCAGCGGAGATCGACAGAACCTTCTGCAACCCTGCAGGAGCAACAAGCTCAGCCTCCAGAGCCTTCTTCAGGGGAGGTGGAACCTTCTCCAACTCAACAGGAACAGCCAGCTCAACTTCCAGAGCATCATGAAATGACAGTTTCACCTCCAAGTCACCATCATGCTCAGCATTCAAACTTATCCAGTGTTGCTGTCAAACCTGCAGATGTGGAGCTTACCATAACAAAAGAACCCACTCCAGAGGTGGGACCTTCTCCAACTCAGCACAAGCCTTCAGATCAGCCCTCAGTGCCCCTTACTAATGCAGAATTTTCTACAACCCAGCATGAGGCCCCCACACTGCCTTCACAGCCAGCTGAGGAGGTTGAACCTTTGCCAGTTCAACAGGAGGCTCCAGCCCAATCTCCAGAAGCCGGTACACATAATAAACCTTCAGTACAAGAGGAGACCCCAGCTCAGTATCTAGAGCATCCTGGAGAAGAAGTTATACCTGCCACAACCCAGCAGGAGACTCCAGATCAGCATCCACAGGCTCCTGAGGTTGTACCTTCTCCACCTCAGCAGGACGCCACAGCTCAGCATCCAGAGTCTCCTGGTGAGGTTGAATCCTCTCCAACTCAGTCTCCAGAGCTCTCTAATGTGACTGTAGTTTTCTCTCCAGAGCATCATGTGACAACAGTTTCTCATCTAGGTCAGGATCAAGCTCAGCTTCTGCAGCGGCCCGATGTCACTGTTAAACCTGTGGATCTTGCACTTATCGTAACTCCAGCGTTCACTAATGAGGTTGAAACTTCTCCACCCCAACAAGAAACCTTGGCTCAGTCTACAGTGTCCTCTGAGCAGATGGAACCTTTGTCAGTCCAGCAAGAGGTTTCGGATCAGCATCCAACCCCCTCTGAAAATGTTGAACCTTCCCCAGTTCAGCAGGGAGCCCCAACTCAATCTGAAGAGCTTCCTGAGGAAACTGAACCTTCTCCAAGCCAGCAGGAGAGCTCAGCTCAGCATGCAAAGCCCACTGAGTGGGTTGGACCTACTCCAGTCCAGCATCAGCACCCAACTCAGCCTCCAGGGGCCTCTACAGATGGTGCAGCTCAACCTTCAGTACATAATGAAGTGACATTCTCACCTCTAGGTCCAGGTGAAGTTGAACATCCAGTGTTGCCTAATATCACAGTTAAACCTGTGGATCTGGCGGTTGTCTTAACTCTAGAGCCCACTAAAGCAGTTGAACATCCTCCAGTGCAGCAGGAGGACCCTACTCAGACTCCAGATCCCCCTGGAGGGATAGAGCTTTCTTTAGTCCAGGAGGAGGCCCCAGCTCAGTCTCCAGTTCCCCAGGGGGGCTCAGCTATATCTCCTGAGCCCCCTAAGGAGGTGGTACCTTCTCCCACACAGCAGGAGCTTCAGGCTCAGTCATCAGAGCTCCCTGCAAAGGTGGAACCATTTCCAGTCCCTTCCTCAGGGACCCTTCCTCAGCTTCTACAGCCCCCTGAGAATATGGAATCTTCTCCAGTCCAACAGGAGTTCCCAGACCTACCTCTGGAACCCCTTAAAGAGACAGAACCTTCTCCAGCCCAGCAGGAGGACCCATCTCAGCCTCCAGCACCACCTAAGGAGGTTGTAGCACAAACTCCAGTGCACTATGAGATGACAGTTCCAACACTAGGACAGGATCAAGCTCAGCATTCAAACGTGCCCAGTGTCACAGTTAAACCTTTGGACCAGGGGCTTCCCACAGCTCCAGAACCTACAACGGAGGCTGAACATTCTGCAGCCCTGCAGCAGACTGCAGTTCCTCCAACATACCCCGATGTGACATTTCCAAATCCAGAGCAAGTTCAGGCTCAGCATCCAACCTTGACTGAGGTCACAGTTCAACCTTTGGACCTGGAACTTACATTAACTCTGGAATCCAGTATGGAGGTTGAACCTTCTCCAACCATGCAGCAGACCCAAGCTCAGCCTCCAGAGCTCATTAAGGAAGTTGTAGCTCAGTCTCCATTGTATCCTGAGGTGACAGTTCCAGCACCAGATCAGGATCATGCTGAGCATCCAACATCACCCAGTATCACAGTTAAACCTTTCGACCTGGAGCTTACCACAACTCCAGAACCTACTACAGAGTCTGAACATTCTACAGCCCTGCAGCAGACTACAGCTCCCCCTCCAAAACACCCTGAGGTGACACTTGCACAGCCAAACCTGACTCAAGTCACAATTCAACCTATGGATGTGGAACTTACCGTTACTGGAGAATCCAATATGGAGACTGTACCTTCTCCAATCATGCAGGAGACCCCAACTCAGCCTTCAGAGGCACCTCAGGAGGTTGCAGTTCAATCTCCATTCCAGCAGGAGGTGACAGTTCCAACTCCATGTCAGGATTATGTTCAGTATTCAACATCATCCAGCGTCACAGTTCATCATGTGGACTTAGAGCAAACCACAACTGCAGAACCCACTATGGAAGCTGGACATTGTAAAGCCCTGCAGCAGACTACAGCTCCCCCTCCAAAACACCCTGAGGTGACACTTGCACAACGAAACCTGACTCAAGTCACAGTTCCACCTGTGGATCTGGGAGTTAACATATTTCATCAACCAAGGCCATCTGAGACAGTTCTTTTTCCTTCGACTCAGTATTCAGTACCCACAGGTCTTCCTGGTGTAAAATATACCCCAGAAAAGAAGCAGCCAGAACAGAATGCCACCACAAACATCAGCATATGTGAGCTCTGTACCTGCAAAAATGAGACACTGTCGTGTGCTGGTCTCAGCCCAAAGCAGAAGCTCCACAGAGTGCCTGAGCCAGAGCCTAACGACTACAGCGGCACCTTCACCATCATAAATTTCCAAGGAAACTCTATTTCTTACATTGATGAAAGTATATGGCAGGCATACCGCTGGGCTGAGAAGCTGGGTTAGGCGAAGCCTCCGGCAGGACACCAAGGACGTGGTGCTTTTGGGCATCGGGCGTGGCAGGGAGAGAAGAATGGCGGCCACTGGAACGCCGCGGAAGGCCGTTAGAGCCTCGAGGGCCCAGGAAGGGGGGTCTACGTGGACGCCAGCTCAGCCACCCTTAGGCTTTGGAACCCGCGCAGATCCGGGACCTGAGGTGACCTCTCTGTCCCAGTTGGACGAGACGCCAGACAAAGGCCTTAACGGGCCCGGAAGAAAAGAAATGTCTTCTGGAAATGACTGTGAAATGGAGCTGTTTGACCACCTCTAGAGGCGACATCAGGAGCCAAAGAGGTCCACGTTTGTTCAGTGGGTTAGAGGACATGGAATGGCAGACGTTGAGGAGGAAGAAAAGAAGGTTCTATGCCAGACTGGTCACAGTTAGAAGATATATCTAGTCTTAGATATATTATTAGAAAGAATAATATCTAGTCTTTCCAGATGTTCTGAAGTGCCTGATATATGTTCAAAGTAGAGGTAGTAAAAAGACATTTTGTAAATATCTTTTTGTTAAAATTCGTATGAAATGTTGTTTTGGGGGGGAGGGGTGGTCAAACCACCTTTTTGAACAGTACGCAGTATGCACTGTGTTTGTTTGTGCACTAGTTCAAGGTCGGGGGGAGGAGAAGGAAGTGCAAAGAGCTCTGTGCCAGTGTGTTTATAGTGAGGCAAGATTAACCATTGTCTTTTTTATGTTCCCGCATTTTGTTTCACTTTGCTGTGTTTATAGTGTATATAATGGACAAATGAGTCCTAATTTACAACACCTAGTCTTTCTAGATGTTAAAGAGGTTGCCAGTGTATGACAAAAATAGGGTTAGTAAATAATAGATTTTGTACATTTTGTGTTAAAATTTCTAGGAAAGATTGTCTTCTGAAAATTTGAGCATTTTAGCCCTCTGGGTTGGTGGAGGGGGGAGAGAGAGCAGGGGGTTGATCTTAGAATGGCTAGAATGCTGGTATTTTGAAGACACTTTCAGATTATAACTGTTACATGTGTGCAGTTCATTCAGTACTGCTCTGTATATAGTGGACAAATTAAGTCTTTATTTGAAACATCTAGTCCATCTAGATGTTTAGAAGTGCCCAACGTATGTTAAATGTAGAGGTAGTAAAATATCACTTTGTAAATATTTTTTTGCTAAAATTCATAGGAAGTACTGTCTTTGGGAATGTTAAATGTTAAAACACCTCTCTGAGCAGTATACTATTGTCTATACTTGTTCAGTGGTTTGGAGGAGGGAGGGAAAGAATTGCAAAAGGTAATATGCTAGTGTGTTCATATCTGGACATTTTCGGACAAAACCATTTTTTGTATGTTCATTTTGTTTTGCTGTGTATATAGTGTATATAATGGACAAATTGAGTCCTAGTTTTGCAACATCTAGTCTCTAGATGTTAAAGGGGTTGCCAGTGTATGACAAAGTAGTAAAATTAGCACATTTTGTACACTTTATTGAAATTCATAGGAAAGCTTGTCTTCTGTAAATGACTTTTAGATATGAATTTGTTCAACCACCTCTAAGCATTACACATGCATGTACTTGTCCACTGGATTGGTGGTGGAGAGAAGGAAGTGAGGGAGGAAATGGTTCAGGCCAAAATGGTCATATTTAGAAGATACCTCAGATTATAACCATTGTTACATGTGTGAAATTTTATTTAACAGTACTGTGTACATAGTGGACAAGTAAGTTCTTATATAAAATATCTACTCTTTCTAGATGTTTAGAAGTGCTTGATGTATTTAAAAGTAGTTTTAGTAGAATAATGCTTCCTGTAAATAGCTTTTAAAAACTGATGGGAAATACTGTCTTTGGAAATGCAATTGTTAAACCCCTTCTCTGAACAGTATACTCTGTGCTTGTTCATTGGGTTTAGGGAGGTGGGAGGGAAGATGGCAAAAGATGTTTTGCTAGCAGGTACTAGAACATTTCAACTTATCCATTGCTTTATATGTTACATGCATTTTGTTTAACTTTACTGTATATATTTTGTATATACTGGACCAGTGGGCCCCAATTTTATAATATCTAGTCTCTAGATATTAAAGAGGTTGCCAATGTATGACAAAAGTAGAGTTAGTAAACTAACACATTTTGTAAAACAAACAAAAAAAATGGGTGGAAGACCTAAATAAGCATTTTTCCAAAGAAGACATACAGATGACCAACAGGCACATGGAAAGATGCTCAACACCATTAATTATTAGGGAAATGCAAATCAAAACTACAATGAGGTATCACCTCACACCGGTCAGAATGGCCATCATCAACAAATCTACAAACAATAAATGCTGGAGAGGGTGTGGAGGAAAGGGAACACTCTTGCACTGTTGGTGGGAATGTAAATTGATACAGCCACTATGGAGAACAGTATGGAGTTTCCTTAAAAAACTAAGAATAGAGCTACATTATGATACAGCAATCCCACTACTGGGCATATATCCAGAGAAAACCATAATTCCAAAAGACATATGCACCCCAATATTCACTGTGACACTATTTACAGTAGCCAGGATATGGAAGCAACCTAAATGTCCATCAACAGAGTAATGGATAAAGAAGATGTGGTACATATATACAATGGAGTATTACTTAACTATAAAAAGGAACGAAATTGGGTTATTTGTAGAGACATAGATGGACCTAGAGAGAGTCATACAGAGTGAAGTAAGTCAGAAAGAGAAAAACAAATATTGTATATCAACAAATATATGTGGAATCTAGAAGAATGGTATAGATCTAATTTGCAAAACAGAAATAGAGACACAGATGTAGAGAACAAACGTATGGACACCAACGGGGGAAAATGGGGGATGGGAGAAATTGGGAGATTGGGATTGACAAATAAACACTATTGATACAATGTATAAAATAGATAACTACTGAGAACCTACTGTATAGCACAGGGAACTCTACTCAGTGCTCTGTGGTGACCTAAATGGGAAGGAAATCCAAAAAAAGGGGATATATGTATACGTATAGGTGCTTCACTTTGCTGTATAGTAGAAACTAACACAACATTGTAAAGCAACTATACTCCAAACAAGTTAATTTAAAAAAAAAAGAAAATATTGTGTATACTCCAAATTTACTGAGTTTATTTATGCTAATAATTTGTTGGTGAGATCTTTAGGGTTTTCTCTACATATTATCATGTCATCTGCAAAGAGTGACAGTTTTACTTCCTTCACAAGTTAGATCCTATTTTGTATTTTTATTTTTGTATTCAGCTGTGGCTAGAACTATTAATCCTGTGTTGAATAAAAGTGGTGAGAGTAGGCATCCTTGTCTCGTTCCTGTTCTTAGAGGAGATGCTTTCAGCTTTTCACCATTAAGTATGATGTTAAGTCTGCTTTTGTCATATATGCCCTTTATATTTATTTATTCATTCATTCATTCATTCAGGCCGCACCGCACAGCATGGGGTCCCTAGTTCCCTGACCAGGGATTGAACCCACACCACCTGCAGTGGAATCGTGAATTCCCAACCACTGGACTGCCACAGAAGTCCCTGTCCTTTATTATGAAAAGAAATGTTGAATTTTGCCATATCCTTTGCTGGAGATATGAAGATGATCATATGATTTTTTTTAAAAACATCTTTATTGAAGTATAATTGCTTTACAATGGTGTGTTAGTTTCTCCTTTATAACAAAGTGAATCAGTTACACATATACATATGTTCCCATATCTCTTCCCTCTTGCATCTTCCTCCCTCCCACCCTCCCCATCCCACCCCTCTAGGTGGTCACAAAGCACTGAGCTGATCTCCCAGTGCTATGCGGCTGCTTCCCACTAGCTATCTATTTTACTTTTGGTAGTGTATATATGTCCATGACACTCTCTCACCCTGTCACATCTCACCCCTCCCCCTCCCTATATCCTCAAGTCCATTCTCTAGTAGGTCTGTGTCTTTATTCCTGTCTTGCCCCTAGGTTCTTCATGGCCTTTTTTCCCCCTTAGATTCCATATATATGTGTTAGCATACTGTATTTGTTTTTCTCTTTCTGACTTACTTCACTCTGTATGACAGACTCTAACTCCATCCACCTCATTACAAATACCTCCATTTCATTTCTTTTTATGGCTGAGTAATATTCCATTGTATATATGTGCCACATCTTCTTTATCCATTCATCTGTCGATGGACATTTAGGTTGCTTCCATGTCCTGGCTATTGTAAATAGAGCTGCAATGAACATTTTGGTACATGACTCTTTTTGAACTATGGTTTTCTCAGGGTATATGCCCAGCAGTGGGATTGCTGGATCGTATAGTACTTCTATTTGTAGTTTTTTAAGGAACCTCCATACTGTTCTCCATAGTGGCTGTATCAATTTACATTCCCACCAACAGTGCAAGAGTGTTCCCTTTCCTCCACACCCTCTGCAGCATTTATTGTTTCTAGATTTTTTGATGATGGCCATTCTGACCGGTGTGAGATGATATCTCATTGTAGTTTTGATTTGCATTTCTCTAATGATTAATGATGTTGAGCATTCTTTCATGTGTCTGTTGGCAATCTGTATATCTTCTTTGGAGAAATGTCTATTTAGGTCTTCTGCCCATTTTTGGATTGGGTTGTTCATTTTTTTGTTATTGAGCTGCATGAGCTGCTTGTAAATCTTAGAGATTAATCCTTTGTCTTTTGCTTCATTTGCAAATATTTTCTCCCATTCTGAGGGTTGTCTTTTGGTCTTGTTTATGGTTTCCTTTGCTGTGAAAGAGCTTTTAAGTTTCATTAGGTCCCATTTGTTTATTTGTGTTCTTATTTCCATTTCTCTAGGAGCTGGGTCAAAAAGAATCTTGCTGTGATGTATGTCATAGAGTGTTCTGCCTATGTTTTCCTCTAAGAGTTTGATAGTGTCTGCCCTTACACTTAGGACTTTAATACATTTTGAGTTTATTTTTGTGCATGGTGTCAGGGAGTGTTGTAATTTCATACTTATACATGTATCTGTCCAATTTTCCCAGCACCACTTATTGAAGAGGCTGTCTTTTCTCCACTATATATGCTTGCCTCCTTTATCAAAGATAAGGTGACCATATGTGTGTGGGTTTATCTCTGGGCTTTCTATCCCGTTCCATTGATCTATATTTCTTTTTTGTGCCAGTACCAAACTGTCTTGATTACTGTAGCTTTGAAATATAGTCTGAAGTCAGGGAGTCTGATTCCCCCAGCTCCATTTTTCGTTCTCAAGATTGCTTTGGCTATTGAGGGTCTTTTGTGTTTCCATACAAACTGTGAAATTTTTTGTTCTAGTTCTGTGAAAAATGCCAGTGGTAGTTTGATAGGGATTGCATTGAATCTGTAGATTGCTTTGGGTAGTAGAGTCATTTTCAGAATGCTGATTCTTCCAATCCAAGAACATGGTATATCTCTCCATCTATTTGTAACATCTTTAATTTCTTTCATCAGTGTCTTATAATTTTCTGCATACTGGTCTTTTGTCTCCTTAGGTAGGTTTATTCCTAGATATTTAATTCTTTTTGTTGCAATGGTAAACGGGAGTGTTTTCTTAATTTCACTTTCAGATTTTTCGTCATTAGTGTATAGAAATGCAAGAGATTTCTGTGCATTAATTTTGTATCCTGCTACTTTACCAAATTCATTGATTAGCTCTAGGAGTTTTCTGGTAGCATCTTTAGGATTCTCTACATATAGTATCATGTCATCTGCAAACAGTGACAGCTTTACTTTTTCTTTTCCAATTTGGATTCCTTTTATTTCTTTTTCTTCTCTGATTGCTGTGGCTAACACTTCCAAAACTATGTTGAATAAAAGTAGTGAGAGTGGGCAACCTTGTCTTGTTCCTGATCTTAGTGGAAATGGTTTCAGTTTTTCACCATTGAGGACAATGTTGGCTGTGGGTTTGTCATATATGGCCTTTATTATGTTGAGGAAAGTTCCCTCTATGCCTACTTTCTGAAGGGCTTTTATCATAAATGGGTGTTGAATTTTGTCGAAAGCTTTCTCTGCATCTATTGAGATGATCATATGGTTTTTCTCCTTCAATTTGTTAATATGGTGTATCACATTGATTGATTTGCGTATATTGAAGAATCCTTGCATTCCTGGGATAAACCCCACTTGATCATGGTGATGATCCTTTTAATGTGCTGTTGGATTCTGTTTGCTAGTATTTTGTTGAGGATTTTTGCATCTATGTTCATCAGCGATATTGGCCTGTAGTTTTCTTTCTTTGTGATATCTTTGTCTAGTTTTGGTATCAGGGTGATGGTGGCCTCGTAGAATGAGTTTGGGAGTGTTCCTCCCTCTGCAATATATTGGAAGAGTTTGAGAAGAATAGGTGTTAGCTCTTCTCTAAATGTTTGATAGAATTCACCTGTGAAGCCATCTGGTCCTGGGCTTTTGTTTGTTGGAAGGTTTTTAATCACAGTTTCAATTTCAGTGCTTGTGATTGGTCTGTTCATATTTTCTATTTCTTCCTGGTTCAGTCTCGGCAGGTTGTGCATTTCTAAGAATCTGTCCATTTCTTCCAGGTTGTCCATTTTATTGGCATAGAGTTGCTTGTAGTAATCTCTCATGATCTTTTGTATTTCTGCAGTAGCAGTGGTTACTTCTCCTTTTTCATTTCTAATTCTATTGATTTGAGTCTTCTCCCTTTTTCTCTTGATGAGTCTGGCTAATGGTTTATCAATTTTGTTTATCTTCTCAAAGAACCAGCTTTTAGTTTCATTGATTTTTGCTATTGTTTCCTTCATTTCTTTTTCATTTATTTCTGACCTGATCATTATGATTTCTTTCCTTCTGCTAGCTTTGGGGTTTTTTTGTTCTTCTTTCTCTAATTGCTTTAGGTGCAAGGTTAGGTTGTTTATTCGAGATGTTTCCTGTTTCTTGAGGTAGGCTTGTATTGCTATAAACTTCCCTCTTAGCACTGCTTTTGCTGCATCCCATAGGTTTTGGGTCGTGGTGTCTCCATTGTCATTTGTTTCTAGGTATTTTTGATTTCCCCTTTGATTTCTTCAGTGATCACTTCATTATTAAGTAGTGTATTGTGTAGCCTCCATGTGTTTGTATTTTTTTACAGATCTTTTCCTGTAATTGATATCTAGTCTCATAGCGTTGTGGTTGGAAAAGATACTTGATACGATTTCAATTTTCTTAAATTTACCAAGGCTTGATTTGTGACCCAAGATATGATCTATCCTGGAGAATGTTCCATGAGCACTTGAGAAAAATGTGTATTCTGTTGTTTTGGGGTGGAATGTCCTATAAATATCAATTAAGTCCATCTTGTTCAATGTATCATTTAAAGCTTGCGTTTCCTTATTTATTTTCATTTTGGATGATCTGTCCATTGGTGAAAGTGGGGTGTTAAAGTCCCCTACTATGATTGTGTTGCTGTCGATTTCCCCTTTTATGGCTGTTAGTATTTGCCTTATGTATTGAGGTGCTCCTATGTTGGGTGCATAAATATTTACAATTGTTATACCTTCCTCTTGGATCGATCCCTTGATCATTATATAGTGTCCTTCTTTGTCTCCTGTAATAGTCTTTATTTTAAAGTCTATTTTGGCTGATATGAGAATTGCTACTCCAGCTTTCTTTTGATTTCCATTTGCATGGAATATCTTTTTCCATCCCCTCATTTTCAGTCTGTATGTGTCTCTAGGTCTGAAGTGGGTCTCTTGTAGACAGCATATATATGGGTCTTGTTTTTGTATCCATTCAGCCAGCCTGTGTCTTTTGGTGGGAGCATTTAATCCATTTACATTCAAGGTAATTATCAATATGTATGTTCCTATTCCCATTTTCTTAAATGTTTTGGGTTTGTTATCGTAGGTGTTTTCCTTCTCTTGTGTTTCTTGCCTAGAGAAGTTCCTTTAGCATTTGTTGTAAAGCTGGTTTGGTGGTGCTGAACTCTCTCAGCTCTTGCTTGTCTGTAAAGGTTTTAACTTCTCCATCACATCTGAATGAGATCCTTGCTGGGTAGAGTAATCTTGGCTGTAGGTTTTTCTCCTTCATCACTTTAAGTATATCCTGCCACTCCCTTCTGTCTTGCAGAGTTTCTGCTGAAAGATCAGATATTAACGTTATGGGGATTCCCTTGTGTGTTATTTGTTGTTTTTCCCTTGCTGCTTTTAATATGTTTTATTTATATTTAATTTTTGACAGTTTGATTAATATGTGTCTTGGCATGTTTGTCCTTGGATTTATCCTGTATGCAACTCTCTGTGCTTCCAGGACTTGATTAACTATTTCCTTTCCCATATTAGGGAAGTTTTCAACTATAATCTCTTCAAATATTTTCTCAGTCCCTTTCTTTTTCTCTTCTTCTTCTGGGACCCCTATAATTCGAATGTTGGTGCATTTAATGTTGTCGCAGAGGTCTCTGAGACTGTCCTCAGTTCTTTTCATTCTTTTTTCTTTATCCTGCTCTGCAGTAGTTATTTCCACCATTTTATCTTCCAGGTCACTTATCCTTTCTTCTGCCTCAGTTATTCTGCTATTGATCCCATCTAGAGTATTTTTAATTTCATTTATTGTGTTTTTCATCATTGCTTGGTTCCTCTTTAGTTCTTCTACGTCCTTGTTAAATGTTTCTTGCATTTTGTCTATTCTATTTCCAAGATTTTGGATCATCCTTACTATCATTATTCTGAATTCTTTTTCAGGTAGACTACCTATTTCCTTTTCATTTGTTAGGTCTGGTGTGTTTTGACCCTGCTCCTTCATCTGCTGTGTGTTTTCCTGTCATCTCATTTTGCTTATCTTACTGTGTTTGGGGTCTCCTTTTCACAGGCTGCAGGTTCGTAGTTCCCGTTGTTTTTGGTATCTGTCCCCAGTGGCTAAGGTTGGTTCAGTGGGTTGTGTAGGCTTCCTGGTGGAGGGAACTAGTGCCTGAGTTCTGGTGCATGAGGCTTGATCTTGTCTTTCTGGTGGGCACGTCCACGTCTGGTGGTGTATTTTGGGGTGTCTGTGGCCTTATTATGATTTTAGGCAACCTCTCTGTTAATGGATGGGGCTGTGTTCCTGTCTTGCTAGTTGTTTGACATAGGGTGTCCAGCGCTGTAGCTTGCTGGTCATTGAGTGAAGCTGGGTCTTGATGTTGAGATGGAGATCTCTGAGAGATTTTTGCCGTTTGGTATTACGTGGAGCTGGGAGGTCTCTTGTGGACCAGTGTCCTGAAGTTGGCTCTCCAACCTCAGAGGGATGGCCCTGATGCCTGGCTGGAGCACCAAGAACCTTTTATCCACACGGCTCAGAGTAAAAGGGAGAAAAAATATAAAGAAAGAAAGAAAGAGGCTATAATATAGTGAAGTAAAATAAAGCTATTATAAAGCAAAGCTATACAGACAAAATCTCACCCAGAAGCATATACATATACACTCACAAAAAAAGGAAAAGGGAAAAAATTAATATATCCTGCTCCCAAAGTCTAACTCCTGAATTTGGGATGATTCGTTGTCTATTCAGGTATTCAACAGATGCAGGCACATCAAGTTGTTTGTGGAGTTTCAATCCGCTGCTTCTGAGGCTGCTGGGAGAGATTTCCCTTTCTCTTCTTTGTTCGCACAGCTCCCAGGGTTCAGCTTTGGATTTGGACCCGCCTCTGCGTGTAGGTCGCCTGAGGGCGTCTCTTCCCCACCCAGACAGAACGGGGTTAAAGGAGCAGCTGCTTTGGGGGTTCTGGCTCGCTCAGGCCGTGGGGAGGGAGGGGTACGGAGGAGGCGGGTTGAGCCTGCGGCGGCAGAGGCCAGCGTGTCATTGCACCAGACTGAGGCACGCCATGCGTTCTCCTGGGAAAGTTGTCCCCGGATCACAGGACCCTGGCAGTGGCGGGCTGCACAGGCTCCCAGGAGGGGAGGTGTGGATAGTGACCTGTGCTCGCACACAGGCTTTTTGGTGGCGGCAGCAGCAGCCGTAGCGTCTCATGCCCGTCTCTGGGGTCCACGCTGATAGCCGCGGCTCGCGCCCGTCTCTGGAGTTCGTTTAGGTGGTGCTCTGAATCCCCTCTCCTTGCGCGCCGTGAAACAAAGAGGCAAGAAAAAGACTCTTGCTTCTTCGGCAGCTGCAGACTTTTTCCCGGACTCCCTCCGGGCTAGCTGTTGTGCACTAACCCCTTTAGGGTGTGTTCACGCCGCCAACCCCAGTCCTCTCCCTGCGATCTGATGGAAGCGCGAGCCTCAGCTCCCAGCCCCGCCCGCCCCGGCGGGTAAGCAGACAAGCCTCTCGGGCTGGTGAGTGCTGCTCGGCGCCGATCCTCTGTGCGGGAATCTCTCCGCTTTGCCCTCCGCACCCCTGTGGCTGCGCTCTCCTCCGGGCTCCGAAGCTCCCCCTCTCTGCCACCCACAGTCTCTGCCCGCGAAGGGGCTTCCTAGTGCGTAGAAACCTTTCCTCCTTCAAGGCTCCCTCCCACTGGTGTAGGTCCCGTCCCTATTCCTTTGTCTCTGTTATTTCTTTTTTCTTTTGCCCTACCCAAGTACGGGGGGAGTTTCTTGCCTTTTGGGAGGTCTGACCTTTTCTGCCAGCGTTCAGTGGGTGTTCTGTAGGAGCAGTTCCACGTGTAGCTGTATTTCTACTCTATCTGTGGGAAGGAAGGTGATCTCCGCGTCTTACTCTTCCGCCATCTTCTCTCCTGAAGTCGATCATATGATTTTATCCTTTGTTCTGGTAATCTGGTGTGTCACTTAATTGATCTGCATAGACTGAGTCATTCCTGCATTGCTGAGATGATCCATTTGTTCTTTTTTTTTTTTTTTTTTTTAAAGATTTTTTTTATTGATTAATTGATTGATTGATTGATTGCTATGTTGGGTCTTCGTTTCTGTGCTAGGGCTTTCTCTAGTTGTGGCAAGTGGGGGCCACTCTTCATCACGGTGCGCGGGCCTCTCACCATCGCGGCCCCTCTTGTTGCGGAGCGCAGGCTCCAGACACGCAGGCTCAGTAATTGTGGCTCACGGGCCCAGCCGCTCTGCGGCATGTGGGATCTTCCCAGACCAGGGCTCGAACCCGTGTCCCCTGCATTAGCAGGCAGATTCTCAACCACTGCGCCACCAGGGAAGCCCGAGATGATCCATTTGATCATGGTGTATGGTTCTTTTAGTGTATTGTTGAATTCAGTTTACCAGTATTTTGTTGAGGTTTTTTGCATCTATGTTCACCAGGGATATTGGCCTGTAATTTACCTTTTTTGGTAGTGTATTTATCTGGTTTTCATATATGGGTGATGCTAGCCTCAGAAAATAAGTTTGGAAGCACTCCTTCATCAATTGTTTGGAATAGCTTGAGAAGGATAGATGTTAACTGTCCTTTAAATGTTTGGTAGAATTTATTAGTAAAGCCACCTGGTCCTGGACATTTATTTATGGGGAGTTTTTTGATTATTGATTGATTTCATTGCTAGTAATTGATCTGTTTAGATTTATTTATTGCAAACTCAGTCTTGGAAGATTTATGTTTTTAGGAATTTATCCACTTCTAGGTTGTCCCATTTGTTGGTGTATAATTGTTTGTCGTAATCTCTTAGGATACTTTGTATTTCTGTGGTGTCTGTTGTAACTTCATCTCTTTCATTTCTGATTTATTTGGTTCCTCTCTGTTTAAAAAAAACATACTACTATTGTCTTTTATTATTTACAGAAGCTTAATAAGTGTTTGATCTACTACCCTTACTCTATGTATACATTTTGCAGTGAGATTTTTACTTTTGTTTGTTTTCTGGTTACTATCAATAATTAGTGAGACTTCTTTTAAGCTTAAGTAAATTCTTGCAACATTGCTTATAAGGCTGCTTTCTTAGTGATGAACTCTTTTAGCTTTTGCTAGTCTGGGAAACTCTTGATCTCTCCTTCAGTTCTTTTTTTTTCATAAATTTATTTATTTATTTATTTTTGGCTGCGTTGGGTCTTTGTTGTTGTGTGTGGGCTTCTCATTGCGGTGGCTCCTCTTGTTGCGGAGCACGGACTCTAGGTGTGCAGGCTTCAGTAGTTGTGGGTCGTGGGCTCTAGAGCACAGGCTAAGTAGTTGTGGCTCACGGGCGTAGTTGCTCCGCGGCATGTGGGATCTTCCCAGACCAGGGCTCGAACCTATGTCCCCTGCATTGGCAGGTGGAGTCTCAACCACCGCGCCACCAGGGAGGCCCTCTCCTTCAATTCTGAATCGTAATCTTGATGGTAGAGTATTCTCGTTGTAGGCTTTTCCTTTTAGCCCATTGAATATATCCTATCATTCCTTCCTAGTCTGCAAAGTCTGCTGAAAAGTCAGCTGACAGTCTTATGGGAATACCTTGAACATAACTAGATGCTTTTATTTCACTGCTTCTATGATCCGTCTTTACCTTAAATTTTTGGCACTTTATAATATGTCTTGGTGTGTACCTGTTTGTCTTCATCTTGTTTGGGACTCTGTGTTTCCTGGACCTGGATGTGTGTTTCCTTCCCCAGGTTAGGAAAGTTATCAGTTACTATATCCTCTAATAAGTTCTCTGCTCCTTTCTCTCGTCTCCTCTTTCTGGGACCCCTGTAATGCTCATGTGAATATTCTTGATGTTATCTCAGAGGTCCCTTTACCTATAGTCTTAATTCTTTTTTCTTTGTGCTATTCAGCTTGGGTGATTTTCACTACTCTGTTTCCCATTTCACTGATCTCTTCTTCTCTATCATATAATATAATGTTGCTCCCCTCGTGTGTGTGTGTGTGTGTGTGTGTGTGTGTGTGTGTGTGTTTCAATATCATTTATTGTATTTTTCAGCTGTTTGGTTCTTTCTGACATTTTATTACTCTTTGTTGAAATTCTCACTATGTCCATCTATTCTTCTCCTGACATGGGTGAGCATCTTTATAATCATTAGTGTCAACACTTTTTTTTTTTCGGGTAGAATGCTTATCCCTGTTTTATTTAGTTCTTTTTCTGATGTCATGTCTTGTTATTTCACTTGTAACATATTCCTCTATTTCCTTATGTTTCCTAATTCTCTGTGCATTTCTATTCATTAGGTTCAGGTTGCTATATTCCCGGGTCTCGGAGAAGTGGCCTTATATAGGAGATGACTGATAGGGCCCAGCAGCACATTGTCCTCTGGCCAGCAGAGCCACATGCTCCAGGGGTGTCCCCTGTGTGGGCTCCACACACCTTTCTCTTATGGCAAGGCCAACTACTGTGGACAAGCTGGTAGGTGGTGTTGGACCCTGGCCTAAATGGCTGTGAGGCCCTGCAGTATGTGATTACTGTGGAGGTGCTGGTAACTAATGCAGCCCTCCATTATGGGTGGCTGTGTGGTGCTCCAGGTGCACAGGCAGACAGGGTAAGCCCCCAGTGTGTCTGGTTGTGAGGCCTTGGGGTGCAGGAGTGCTATGGGCATGGTGGTAGATGGGGCAGACCCCTGATTCTAATCAGTTACAGAGAAGACTCTAAAATGTTGCTTACCAATGTCTCAGTTCCTAGCGGGAGTCCCAGCTGCCTCTTGCCTTTCCAAGAAGCTCTCCAAGTTAGCAAATGGGTCTGACCCAGGTGTCTTTCACACTACTGGCTCTGCACAGGGACTGAGAATGTGTGAGATTTGTGTGTGCCCAATGAGAGCAAAGTCTTGGTTTTCTTTAGCCTCCAGCTTTCCTGAAAGTAAGCCCTGCAGGTTTTCAAAGCCAGACCTGCTGTGTTCTTTTCTTCCCAGTGCAGGATCTCTGGGCTGAGCAGCCTGATGCAGGGCTCAGACCCTTCCCTCCGTGTGGAGGACCTATGCAATTGCGATATTTTCCAGCTGTGGGTCACTGTGCTCGAGGTGTGCATTCCAACTAGACTGTGTTTCCAGTCCTCCTACCTGCCTTGTGGTTTCTCCTTCTTTATATCTTTAGTTGTGGAAAACTTTCCCTGCTAATCTTAAGGTCATTCTCAGAGATAATTTCCGTGTAAGTTGTTGTAATTTGGGTGTGTCCATGGCAGGAGGGGAGCTCAGTATCTTCCTACTCTATCATCTTGATCCTCTCTCAAGAATTTTTTAAAAATACATCCATTTGTTACTGTAAACATAACTCTTTGAATTGCATTGTTTTTCTTGTATTCCATAAATTTAGGCACTTTGTGTTTCCAATTTTGTTTGCTTTAAGATTTTTTTTTTAATTTCGCTTTTGATTTATTCCTGTATGCATTGGCTATTCAGGAGCTTATTGTTCAATTTCTAAGTGTTCTTGAATTTTTGATTATTCTTTTTAATATTGAATTTGTTTCATACCATTGTGGTTGGAAATGATACTTGATATGACTTCAATATTCTTGGATTTTTGAAGACCTGTTTTGTGGCTTAACATAGGATCTATCCTAGGAAATGTTCTATGTGTACTTAAGAAGAATGGAAATTTTGCTGCTGTTGAGTGGAATGTACTGTATATGTCTGTTAGGTTCATTTGATATCAAGTTTGTGTTCAGGTTCAATGTTTCCTGATTGATATTCTGTCCGGATGATCTATACAGTGTTGAAAGTTGGGTATTGATGTTTCTTACCATTATTTTATTTCTGCACATTTTCCTCTTCATGTGTGTTAATAATTTCTTTATATGTTGAGAGGCTCCAATGCTGGACACATACATATTTATAATTGTCATAATTTCCTAATGAATTAATCCCTTTATCATTATATGATAACCTTCTTTCCTTTGAGGTTTGACTTCAAGTCTTTTTTGCCTGATAATAGACTAGTCAGGCAAGTATCATTTTCATGGAGTATCTTTTTTCCAATCATTCAATTTTATGCTATATATGGATTTAAAGTTAGCATGAATCTCTTGTACAAAGTATATAATTGAACTTTCTTTAATCCATTCAGCCATCCTATGGATTATTTAAATTGAAGTATAGTTGATTTACAATATTACATTAGTCTCAGTGGTATAACCTATGGATTTAATATTTTTATAGATCATGCTCCATTTAAATTTATTAAAAAATAATGGTTATATTTCCCTGGGTTGTACTATATATCCTTATTTATTTCATACATAGGGGTATTGGATTTAGAGAAAGAAACTACTGTCTTTCCCTCTCCCCTTCACTTGCCCCACCAGTAACCACTAATTTGTTCTCTGTGAGTCTATTTCTATTTTGTTATATACATTCCTTTCTTGCATTTTTAGATTCCACAGAGAAGTGAGAACATAGAGTATTTGCCTTTCTCTAACTTATTTAAGTAGGTATAAACATTCTAGGCTGATCCACGTTGTTGTAAGTGGCAGAATTTGATCCTTTTTAATGGCTGGGTAATAGTCCATTGTGTATACATACCACATCTTCTTTATCCACTCATCTGTTGATGTACATTTAGTTTGCTTCCATATGTTGGCAATTGTAAATAGTGCTGCCATGAACATTGGGATACATGTATCTTGTCAAATTGGTGTCTTCATTTTCTTTGGACATATACCAAGCTGTGGAATTGTTGGCTAATATGATAGTTCTACTTTTAGCTTTTTTCAGGACCTCCATATTGTTTTCATAGTGGGTGTACCAATTCACAATCCCACCAACAGTGTACTAGGATTCTCTTCTCTCCATGTCATGAACAACATTTCATATTCGTAGACTTTAGAATAATAGCCATGTTGAGAGGTGTGACGTGATGTCTCATTGTGGGTATTTTTGTCGGTCATTCATTAAATTTAATTTACAAAAGAAGGTGATAGGCTGGATGTGATCTCCAGGTTTAGTTTGCTAATGCCTGGTATAGGTTAATTTGAGGAGAATTAATACCTTTACAATGTTATTTATTGCTTAATTTTTTCAGGGTGACATTTAATGATTGGTAACAGATTTTAAAAATTTTCTCCCTAAACGATATCTGAAGTCTGTCAGTTTGTTTCAGTTTCATAAATTAGTTCATTTCTATCATTTTTTAGACTCCACTATAAGTGATAGCATATGATATTTGTCTTTTCCTATCTGAATTACTTCACTTAGAATGAAATAATGGCATTTGCAGCAACAGGGATGGACCTAGAGATGATCATCCTTTTTCATTTCTGAGTAATAATTGATTGTGTACAAGTACCACTTCTTTATCCATTCATCTGTTGATGGACATTTTGGTTGCTTCCATGTCTTGGCTATTGTAAATAGTGCTTCAGTGCATGTTTGGGTTTGGGGGCATTTGTCTTTTTGAATTCTGGTTTTCTGCAGATGTACGCCCAGAAGCGGGACTGCTGGATGATATGGTAGCTCTATTTTTACTTTTTAAAGGCATCCCCATACTGTGCTTTATAGTGGCTCTTACCAGCTTACATCCCACCAACAGCATAGGAGGGTTCCCTTTTCTCCATGTCCTTTCTGGCATTTATGGTTTGTAGACTTTTTGATGATGGCCACTCTGACTGTGTGAGGTGATACCTTGTTGTAGTTTTGATTTGCATGTGTCTAATAATTCGAGATGTTGAGCATGTTTGCATGTGTTTTTTTTTAAACACTGTGAGAAAAAGTTACTGTTGAAATTGGCTTTTTGAAAGTCTGACTATTTTGAATTTTTTTTCGATAACTACCACAGGACATTTGTTAAGGGCAGGTGCCATTTATACTCTCGCAGTCCTTGTGAATATTAAGTGCCCATAAGCACATGTTTTAAAGTTGCTGTTGTGGAAATGGGCACAAGAAGTAGGATTTCCTTCATGCCCCTCTCTGGTTACTTGGGTAACCAGAGCCACTGTGGAAGACGGGCTCCTGGATATAAATTAGTGTGGACTGTGCCAGAACAAACACCCCAAATCTTGTATTTTGTTACTTCTTGTTTTTTTTAATTTTTCTTTTTTATTGGAGTAAAGTTGATTTAAAATATTGTGTTTGTGGTAAGCGTACAGAATCTTGTTCAGTTATGTATATCCATAGGTCTATTCATCTTCAGATTCTTTTCCCATTAGGTTATTAGAGAGTGTTGAGTAGACTTCCCTTTGTTATACAGTAGGTCCTTGTTGATTATTTATTTTATATGTATTAGTGTATAAATGTTTTTCCCAACCTACTGATTTATTCCTTCCCCACACCTTTCTCATTGGGTAACCATAAGTTTGTTTTCTAAGTCTGTGAGTCTCTTTCTCTTTTATTTTTTTGGCTGCACTGCGAGGCATGCAGGATATTACTTCTCCCAACACCAGGGATCGAACCCACGCCCCCTGCAGTGGAAGCTCGGATTCTTAACCATTGGACCACCAGGAAAGTTCCTGTTTTTCTCTTGTAAATTAGTTCATTGGTATCAATTTTTCAATTTCACCTATAAGTGGTATCATATGATATTTGACTTTCTCTTTCTGACTTACTTCACTTAGTATGATTATCTCTAGGTCCATCCATGATGCTGCAAATGGCATTCTTTCATTCTTTTTCATTTCTGAGTAATATTTCACTGTGAACATGTTCTTTATCCATCCATCTGCCGATGGTATTTTGGTTGCTTCCATGTCTTAGACATTGTGAATTGTGCCACGGTGCCCATATGGGCACATGTGGGTTTTCCAATTCTGCTTTTCTCTTGATATATGCCTGGGAGTGGGACTGCTGGATCATATGGTAGCTCTAATTTTACCTTGTAAAGGCACCTCCATGCTGTTCTCTGTAGTGGCTGTTACCACTTTAGGTCCCAACAGCAGCGTAGGAGGGTTCCCTTTTTCCTACAACCTCTCAAGCATTTACTGTTTGTAGACTTTTCAATGTTGGCTATTCTGACTCACGTGAAGGGATCCCTCATTGTAGTTTTGATTTCCAAGCCGCTAATAATACAAGAATTAGGGCATCTTTTCAAGTTCTTTTCTTTTAAACAGTGTGAGTAAAATTTACCTATTGAAATAAGATCTTGAAAGTCTGTTTCTTTTGAATTTTTTTTGCTTACCTCTCCTGGACATTTCCTGATTGCAGGTGTCATTTACAGCCCTACAGTCCTTGTGAATATTAAGTACCCATAAGCCTTAGTTTTAACGTTGCAGCTGCAGGAAAGGGCAACAAGGCAGCGGAATTTATTCATACTCAACTTGATTGCTAGGGCAAACAGAGCCTTAGTGAAACTCCTGTTCCTAGATTGGAAATTAGAGTGGAAAGTGCCAGGACAAATACCCAAAAGCTTGTGTCACATTACTTCTTTTTTTTAAACATCTTTATTGAAGTATAATTGCTTTACAATGGTGTGTTAGTTTCTGCTTTATAACAAAGTGAATCAGTTATACATATACATATGTCCCCATATCTCTTCCCTCGTGCATCTCCCTCCGTCCCACCCTCCCTATCCGACCCCTCTAGGTGGTCACAGAGCACTGAGCTGATCTCCCAGTGCTATGCGGCTGCTTCCCACTAGTTATCTATTTTACATTTGGTAGTGTATATATGTCCATGACACTCTCTTACCCTGTCACATCTCACCCCACCCCCTCCCCATATCCTCAAGTCCATTCTCTAGTAGGTCTGTGTCTTTATTCCCGTCTTGCCACTAGGTTCTTCATGGCCTTTTTTTCCCCTTAGATTCCGTATATATGTGTTAGCATACTGTATTTGTTTTTCTCTTTCTGACTTACTTCACTCTGTATGACAGACTCTAACTCCATCCACCTCATTACAAATACCTCCATTTCATTTCTTTTTATGGCTGAGTAATATTCCATTGTATATATGTGCCACATCTTCTTTATCCATTCATCTGTCGATGGACATTTAGGTTGCTTCCATGTCCTGGCTATTGTAAATAGAGCTGCAATGAACATTTTGGTACATGACTCTTTTTGACCTATGGTTTTCTCAGGGTATATGCCCAGTAGTGGGATTGCTGGGTCGTATGGTAGTTCTATTTGTAGTTTTTTAAGGAACCTCCATACTGTTCTCCATAGTGGCTGTATCAATTTACATTCCCACCAACAGTGCAAGAGGGTTCCCTTTCCTCCACACCCTCTCCAGCATTTATTGTTTCTAGATTTTTTGATGATGGCCATTCTGACCGGTGTGAGATGATATCTCATTGTAGTTTTGATTTGCATTTCTCTAATGATTAATGATGTTGAGCATTCTTTCATGTGTCTGTAGGCCATCTGTATATCTTCTTTGGAGAAATGTCTATTTAGATCTTCCGCCCATTTTTGGATTGGGTTGTTCGTTTTTTTGTTATTGAGCTGCATGAGCTGCTTGTAAATCGTGGAGATTAATCCTTTGTCAGTTGCTTCATTTGCAAATATTTTCTCCCATTCTGAGGGTTGTCTTTTGGTCTTGTTTATGGTTTCCTTTGCTGTGCAAAGCTTTTAAGTTTCATTAGGTCCCATTTGTTTATTTGTGTTCTTATATCCATTTCTCTGGGAGCTGGGTCAAAAAGAATCTTGCTGTGATGTATGTCATAGAGTGTTCTGCCTATGTTTTCCTCTAAGAGTTTGATAGTGTCTGCCCTTACACTTAGGTTTTTAATCCATTTTGAGTTTATTTTTGTGCATGGTGTCAGGGAGTGTTCTAATTTCATACTTTTACATGTTCCTGTCCAATTTTCCCAGCACCACTTATTGAAGAGGCTGTCTTTTCTCCACTGTATATGCTTGCCTCCTTTATCAAAGATAAGGTGACCATATGTGTGTGGGTTTATCTCTGGGCTTTCTATCCTGTTCCATTGATCTATGTTTCTGTTTTTGTGCCAGTACCAAACTGTCTTGATTACTGAAGCTTTGTAATATAGTCTGAAGTCAGGGAGCCTGATACCCCCAGCTCCATTTTTCGTTCTCAAGGTTGCTTTGGCTATTCGGGGTCTTTTGTGTTTCCATACAAATTGTGAAATTTTTTGTTCTAGTTCTGTGAAAAATGCCAGTGGTAGTTTGATAGGGATTGCATTGAATCTGTAGATTGCTTTGGGTAGTAGAGTCATTTTCACAATGTTGATTCTTCCAATCCAGGAACATGGTATATCTCTCCATCTATTTGTATCATCTTTAATTTCTTTCATCAGTGTCTTATAATTTTCTGCATACAGGTCTTTTGTCTCTTTACGTAGGTTTATTCCTAGATATTTTATTCTTTTTGTTGCAATGGTAAATGGGAGTGTTTTCTTAATTTCACTTTCAGATTTTTCGTCATTAGTGTATAGAAATGCAAGAGATTTCTGTGCATTAATTTTGTATCCTGCTACTTTACCAAATTCATTGATTAGCTCTAGGAGTTTTCTGGTAGCATCTTTAGGATTCTCTATGTATAGTATCATGTCATCTGCAAATAGTGACAGCTTTACTTCTTCTTCTCCGATTTGGATCCCTTTTATTTCTTTGTCTTCTCTGATTGCTGTGGCTAACACTTCCAAAACTATGTTGAATAATAGTGGTGAGAGTGGGCATCCTTGTCTTGTTCCTGATCTTAGTGGAAATGGTTTCAGTTTTTCACCATTGAGGACAATGTTGGCTGTGGGTTTGTCATATATGGCCTTTATTATGTTGAGGAAAGTTCCCTCTATGCCTACTTTCTGAAGGGCTTTTATCATAAATGGGTGTTGAATTTTGTCGAAAGCTTTCTCTGCATCTATTGAGATGATCATATGGTTTTTCTCCTTCAATTTGTTAATATGGTGTATCACATTGATTGATTTGCGTATATTGAAGAATCCTTGCATTCCTGGGATAAACCCCACTTGATCATGGTGTATGATCCTTTTAATGTGCTGTTGGATTCTGTTTGCTAGTATTTTGTTGAGAATTTTTGCATCTATGTTCATCAGTGATATTGGCCTGTAGTTTTCTTTTTTTGTGACATCTTTGTCTGGTTTTGGTATCAGGGTGATGGTGGCCTCGTAGAATGAGTTTGGGAGTGTTCCTCCCTCTGCAATATTTTGGAAGAGTTTGAGAAGGATAGGTGTTAGCTCTTCTCTAAATGTTTGATAGAATTCACCTGTGAAGCCATCTGGTCCTGGGCTTTTGTTTGTTGGAAGGTTTTTAATCACAGTTTCAATTTCAGTGCTTGTGATTGGTCTGTTCATATTTTCTATTTCTTCCTGGTTCAGTCTCGGCAGGTTGTGCATTTCTAAGAATCTGTCCATTTTTTCCAGGTTGTCCATTTTATTGGCATAGAGTTGCTTGTAGTAATCTCTCATGATCTTTTGTATTTCTGCAGTGTCAGTGGTTACTTCTCCTTTTTCATTTCTAATTCTATTGATTTGAGTCTTCTCCCTTTTTCTCTTGATGAGTCTGGCTAATGGTTTATCAATTTTGTTTATCTTCTCAAAGAACCAGCTTTTAGTTTCATTGATTTTTGCTATTGTTTCCTTCATTTCTTTTTCATTTATTTCTGACCTGATCTTTATAATTTCTTTCCTCCTGCTGGCTTTGGGGTTTTTTTGTTCTTCTTTCTCTAATTGCTTTAGGTGCAAGGTTAGGTTGTTTATTCGAGATGTTTCCTGTTTCTTGAGGTAGGCTTGTATTGCTATAAACTTCCCTCTTAGCACTGCTTTTGCTGCGTCCCATAGGTTTTGGGTTGTCGTATCTCCATTGTCATTTGTTTCTAGGTATTTTTTGATTTTCCCTTTGATTTCTTCAGTAATCACTTCGTTATTAAGTAATGTATTGTGTAGCCTCCATGTGTTTGTATTTTTTACAGATCTTTTCCTGTAATTGATATCTAGTCTCATAGCGTTGTGGTCGGAAAAGATACTTGATACGATTTCAATTTTGTTAAATTTACCAAGGCTTGATTTGTGACCCAAGATATGATCTATCCTGGAGAATGTTCCATGAGCACTTAAGAAAAATGTGTATTCTGTTGTTTTGGGGTGGAATGTCCTATAAATATCAATTAAGTCCATATTGTTTAATGTATCATTTAAAGCTTGCGTTTCCTTATTTATTTTCATTTTGGATGATCTGTCCATTGGTGAAAGTGGGGTGTTAAAGTCCCCTACTATGATTGTGTTGCTGTCGATTTCCCCTTTTATGGCTGTTAGTATTTGCCTTATGTATTGAGGTGCTCCTATGTTGGGTGCATAAATATTTACAATTGTTATACCTTCCTCTTGGATCGATCCCTTGATCATTATATAGTGTCCTTCTTTGTCTCTTGTAATAGTCTTTATTTTAAAGTCTATTTTGGCTGATATGAGAATTGCTACTCCAGCTTTCTTTTGATTTCCATTTGCATGGAATATCTTTTTCCATCCCCTCACTTTCAGTCTGTATGTGTCTCTAGGTCTGAAGTGGGTCTCTTGTAGACAGCATATATATGGGTCTTGTTTTTGTATCCATTCAGCCAGCCTGTGTCTTTTGGTGGGAGCATTTAATCCATTTACATTCAAGGTAATTATCGATATGTATGTTCCTATTCCCATTTTCTTAAATGTTTTGGGTTTGTTATTGTAGGTGTTTTCCTTCTCTTGTGTTTCTTGCCTAGAGAAGTTCCTTTAGCATTTGTTGTAAAGCTGGTTTGGTGGTGCTGAACTCTCTCAGCTTTTGCTTGTCTGTAAAGGTTTTAATTTCTCCATCGAATCTGAATGAGATCCTTGCTGGGTAGAGTAATCTTGGTTGTAGGTTTTTCTCCTTCATCACTTTAAGTATATCCTGCCACTCCCTTCTGGCTTGCAGAGTTTCTGCTGAAAGATCAGCTTTTAACCTTATGGAGATTCCCTTGTGTGTTATTTGTTGTTTTTCCCTTGCTGCCTTTAATATGTTTTCCTTATATTTAATTTTTGACAGTTTGATTAATACGTGTCTTGGCGTGTTTCTCCTTGGGTTTATCCTGTATGCGACTCTTTGTGCTTCCAGGACTTGATTAACTATTTCCTTTCCCATATTAGGGAAGTTTTCAACTATAATCTCTTCAAATATTTTCTCAGTCCCTTTCTTTTTCTCTTCTTCTTCTGGGACCCCTATAATTCGAATGTTGGTGCGTTTAATGTTGTCGCAGAGGTCTCTGAGACTGTCCTCAGTTCTTTTCATTCTTTTTTCTTTATCCTGCTCTGCAGTAGTTATTTCCACCATTTTATCTTCCAGGTCACTTATCCTTTCTTCTGCCTCAGTTATTCTGCTATTGATCCCATCTAGAGTATTTTTAATTTCATTTATTGTGTTTTTCATCATTGCTTGGTTCCTCTTTAGTTCTTCTACGTCCTTGTTAAATGTTTCTTGCATTTTGTCTATTCTATTTCCAAGATTTTGGATCATCCTTACTATCATTATTCTGAATTCTTTTTCAGGTAGACTACCTATTTCCTCTTCATTTGTTAGGTCTGGTGTGTTTTGACCCTGCTCCTTCATCTGCTGTGTGTTTTCCTGTCGTCTCATTTTGCTTATCTTACTGTGTTTGGGGTCTCCTTTTCACAGGCTGCAGGTTCGTAGTTCCCGTTGTTTTTGGTATCTGTCCCCAGTGGCTAAGGTTGGTTCAGTGGGTTGTGTAGGCTTCCTGGTGGAGGGAACTAGTGCCTGAGTTCTGGTGCATGAGGCTTGATCTTGTCTTTCTGGTGGGCACGTCCACGTCTGGTGGTGTATTTTGGGGTGTCTGTGGCCTTATTATGATTTTAGGCAGCCTATCTGCTAATGTATGGGGTTGTGTTCCTGTCTAGCTAGTTGTTTGGCATACGGTGTCCAGCACTGTAGCTTGCTGGTCGTTGAGTGAAGCTGGGTCTTGATGTTGAGATGGAGATCTCTTGGAGATTTTTGCCGTTTGGTATTATGTGGAGCTGGGAGGTCTCTTGTGGACCAGTGTTCTGAAGTTGGCTCTCCCACCTCAGAGGCACGGCCCTGATGCCTGGCTGGAGCACCAAGAGCCTTTCGTCCACACGGCTCAGAGTAAAAGGGAGAAAAAATAGAAAGAAAGAAAGAAAGAGGCTATAATATAGTGAAGTAAAATAAAGCTATTGTAAAGTAAAGCTATAAAGACAAAATCTCACCCAGAAGCATATACATATACACTCACAAAAAAAAGGAAAAGGGGAAAAATTAATATATCTGCTCCCAAAGTCCACCTCCTTAATTTGGGATGATTCGTTGTCTATTCAGGTATTCAACAGATGCAGGCACATCAAGTTGTTTGTGGACTTTTAATCCGCTGCTTCTGAGGCTGCTGGGAGAGATTTCCCCTTCTCTTCCCTGTTCGCACAGCTCCTGGGGTTCAGCTTTGGATTTGGACCCGCCTCTGCGTGTAGGTCACCTGAGGGCGTCTGTTCCCCTCCCAGACAGGACGGGGTTAAAGAAGCAGCTGCTTTGGGGGCTCTGGCTCACCCAGGCCGCGGGGAGGGAGGGGTACAGAAGAGGCGGGGCGAGCCTGCGGCGGCCGAGGCCGGCGTGAAGTTGCAGCAGCCTGAGGTGTGCAGTGCGTTCTCCCGGGGATGTTGTCCCCGGATCCCGGGACCCTGGCAGTGGTGGGCTGCACAGGCTACCGGGAGGGGCGGTGTGGAGAGTGACCTGTGCTCACACACAGGCTTTTTGGAGGCGGCAGCAGCAGCCCCAGCGTCTCACGCCCGTCTCTGGGGTCCGCGCTGATCGCCGCGGCTCGCGCCCTTCTCTGGAGTTCGTTTAGGCGGTGCTCTCAATCCCCTCTCCTTGCGCGCAGCGAAACAAAGAGGCAAGAAAAAGTCTCTTGCCTCTTCGGCAGCTGCAGACCTTTTCCCGGTCTCCCTCCCGGCTAGCTGTGGTGCGCCAACCCCTTCAGGCTGTGTTCACGCCGCCAGCTCCAGTCCTCTCCCTGCGATCTGAGCCTCAGCTCCCAGCCCCGCCCGCCCCGGCAGGTGAGCAGACAAGCCTCTCGGGCTGGTGAGTGCTGCTCGGCACCGCTCCTCTGTGCGGGAACCTCTCCGCTTTGCCCTCCGCACCTCTGTAGCTGCGCTCTCCTCCGTGGCTCCAAAGCTTCCCCCCTCTGCCACCCGCAGTCTCTGTCCACGAAGGGTCTTCCTAGTGCGTGGAAACCTTTCCTCCTTCACAGCTCCCTCCCACTGGTGCAGGTGCCGTCCCTATTCTTTTGTCTCTGTTATTTCTTTTTTCTTTTGCCCTACCCAAGTACGGGGGGAGTTTCTTGCCTTTTTTCGAGGTCGGACATTTTCTGCCAGCGTTCAGTGGGTGTTCTGTAGGAGCAGTTCCACGTGTAGATGTATTTCTACTGTATCTGTGGGAAGGAAGGTGATCTCTGCGTCTTACTCTTCCGCCATCTTCTCTCCTCCAAATCACATTACTTCTTTAATTTTTATTTCTTATCAGAGTAAATTTGATTACAATGTTGTGTTTGTTCTAGGTGTACAGAATCTGGTTCATTCATACATATACATATATCTAATCAGGTTTAGATTCTTTCCCATGTTGGTCATTACAGAGCGTTGAGTAGACCTCCCTTGGTATCCAGTAGGTCCTTCATGATTATAATTTTATATGTATTATTAAATGTATATTAACCGCAACATCCTAATTTTTCCATTCCTTTCACCTTTTTCTAAGTCTGTACGGGTCTTTCTCTGTGGAAATATGTTAATGGGTATCAATTTTTAGATAACACCAGTAAATGATATCATTGGATATTTGTCTTTCTTTTCCTGACTTATTTTATGTAGTAAGGTTATCTCTAAGCTCATCTGTGGTGCTGCAAAAGGCATTGTTTCATCTTTTCCATGGCTAATATTCCATTGTGTACATGTACCACTTCTTCTTTGTCCATTCATCTGTAGATGGACATTTTGGTTGCATCCACGTCTGGCTATTGTAAATATCACTGCAGTGCACATTTGGGAGCCTGTGTCATTCGGAATTCTGGTCTTCTCGGGTTATAGGCCCATTAGTGCTTCAGCAGGATCATGTGGTAGTTCAATTGTGTTACCTTTTAAAGGCATCTTCATTCTCTTCTGATTAGTGGCTGTTACCAGTTTACATCCCATCAGCAGCATAGGAGGGTACCCATTCTCAGAAACCCATTCAGCATTTATTGTTTGCAGACATTTTTTTTGTTGGCCATTCAGACTACTGTGAGGTGATAACTTTTAAATTTTCATGTCTCTAATAATTCTTGATTTTGAACATTTTTTCATGTCCTTTAAAAAAAAGAAAAACTGTGAGCCAATTTACCTCTTGAAATTGTCT
Organism: Balaenoptera acutorostrata; assembly: GCF_949987535.1. NCBI lineage: Eukaryota > Metazoa > Chordata > Mammalia > Artiodactyla > Balaenopteridae > Balaenoptera > Balaenoptera acutorostrata. The sequence continues at coordinate 91,283,850 of NC_080066.1, read as the reverse complement.
TCTCGAGAGTTTGCCCTCTTTTGAATATTAATGTCCATTCCTGGCCCCAGGACATTTTTTGAGGGCAGGTGTCATTTAAAGCCCTGCAGTCCTTGTGAATATTAAGTGACCATTAGCACTGGGATTAAAGCTGCTGTTGCGGGAAATGGCAACAAGGCGGCAGATTACTATATTCCCAGCTTTGGTTAAAAGACCTACAGAGCCTTCATGGAAGTCGTGTTCCTAGGTTGCAAATTAGAGTGGAATGTTCCAGGACAAACCCCCAAAGACTTATGTCTCCTTACTTATGTTTGGTTTTTAACTTTAATTTATATTTTTTATCAGAGTAAATTTGAGTAGAGTGTTGTGATTGTCTGGGTGTACAGAATCTGGTCAATTATTCATACATATATCTCTTCATCTTTGGATCCTGTTCCCATGTAGGTAATTACAGGGTGTGAGTAGACCTCCCTTGGTATTTGGTAAGTGTTTGGTGATTATATATTTTATATGTAATAATCATTAAATGATTTATATATTTTATATGTTATATGTTTATAAACATATAACATACATGAGTATAAGTATGCTAAGACCATAATCCTAATTAATCCATTCCACATACCTTTCATTTGGTTAAACCTTAGTTTGTTTTTTAAGTCTCTGAGTGTCTTTTTCTGTGGAAATATGTTCCTTGCTAGCAATTTTAGGATAACATCTATAAATGATATTATTTCTAGGCTCATCTGTAGTCATGAAAATGACATTGTTCATTTTTTTCCGAGGCAAATATTTCATTAGGTACATGTACTACTTCTTCTTTGTCCATTTGTCTGTTGATGGACATTTTGTTTGCTTCCATGTCTTGGCTATTGTAAATATTGCTGCAGTGCATGTTTGTCTGCCTGTGTCTTTCCGATTCTGGTCTTCTTAGGTTATAGGCCCATTACTGGATCGGCCGGATCATGTGGTAGCTCAATTTTTACATTTTAAACGCAGCTCTATTCTGTTCTCATTATTAGCTGTTACCAGTTTACATCTAACCAGCAGCATAGTGGGTATGCATTCTCCACAACCCCTTCAGCAGTCATTGTTTGTAGACTTTTTACTGATGGCATTTTGAATGTTGGGTGGTGACACCTTTTTGTAGTTTGGATTTGTATGTGAGCAGTAATTCCTGATGTTGACCTTTTATCCATTTCCTTTTTTTAAATAAAAGAGTAAAACTCACCTCTTCAAATTGTTTTCTTGAAAAATTTTCTGTGTTTTGAATTTTTTTGGCCATTACCTACCCCAGGACATTTTTTGAGGGCAGGTGTCATTTACAGCCCTGTGATTATATTAAGTGACCATTAGCACTGGGTTCAAAACTGCTGTTGTGGAAAACGGCCAAAAGGCGGCGGCATTTTTCCATTCACAAATCTGGTTACTGGGGCAGCAGAGCCTTCCTGAAAGTCATGTTAATATGTTGTAAATTAGAATGGAATGTGCCAGGAAAACCCCCCATACATTTATGTCTCATTACTTCTTGTTCGTTGTTTTAATTTTTTAAATCAGGGTAATGATTAGAATATTGTTTGTTCTAGGTGTACACAATCTCGTTCATTTGTACATTATATATATCATGTACAGATCCTCTTCCCATGTAAATTTTTACAGAGTGTTCAGTAGACCTACCTTGGTATATGGTCAGTCTTTTTGATATATGTATTTAATATGTATTGGTATACGTATGGCAACCCTAATCTTCATTTGTCCATTGCTCCCACCTTTCCTTTTAGATAACCATAGTTGTTTTCTAAGTCTGTGAGTGTCTTTCTCTGTGGAAATAAGTTCATTTGTGTCAGTTGTTAGATAACACCTACAAGCGATATAATATGATATTTGTCTTTTGCTTTCTGACTTACCTCATGTTCTGTTATTATCTCTAGGCTCATCTATGGTGCTGCAAAGAGCAGTGTGTCAATGTTTTCCATGGCTAATATTCCACTATGTACATGGACCACTTCTTCTTTGACCATTCCTCTTTTGGTGGACATTTTGGTTGCTTCCCTGTCTTGGTTATTGTGAATACTGCTGCAGTGCACCTTTGCCAGCCTGTGTCTTCTCGATTCTGCTCTTCTCAGGTGATAGGTCCAGCAGTGGGCCTGCTGGATCACATGTTGGCTCAATTTTTACTTTTTTTTTCCAATTTTTACTTTTAAACACAGCTCCTTTCTATTCTCATTGGTTGTCACCACTTTACATCTCACCAGAAGCTAGAGGGTACAAAGTTCTCTAAAACCCCTTCACTATTTATAGTTAGTTAGTAGACTTTTTGCTGGTGGTCATTCGACTGGTGTGTGTTGAAACCTTTTTGTAGATTAGATTTGCATGAGTCTACTAATTCCTGATGTTGAGCTTCTATTCGTTTTTTTTTAAGAGTGAGTAAAAAGTACACCTTCATATTATCTTCTTGAAAAATTTGCTCTGTTTTGAATTTTTTGGGCCATTACCTACCTCAGTATATTTTTTGATGGCAGGTGTCCTTTACAGCCCTGAGTCCTTGTGAATATTAAGTGACCATTAGCTGTGGGTTTAAAGCCGCTTATGCGGGACACGGCAACCAGGCGGCAGCATTTCTACATTTCCAACTCTGGGTACTTGGGCAACAAAGCCTTTCTGGAAATCGTGTTAGTAGGCTGCCAATTAGAGTGGAATGTTCCTGGGCAAACCCCCAAGTGCTTATATCTCCTTATTTCTTGTTTGATTTTTAAATTTAATATGTATGTTTTATCAGAGCAAATTTGATAAAAATGTGTTTGTTCTAGGTGTACAGAACTTGGTGCATTATATCTATATACCTATCTATTCATCTTTGGATCCTTTCCCATGTAGGTTATTACAGAGTGTTGAGTAGACTTCTCTTGGTATTCCATAGGTCTTTGGTGATTATATATTTCATATGTATTACTATATGTCTGTCAACCCTCATATCCTAATTTATCCATTCCTCACACCCTTCCATTGGTTAAACATAATTTTGTTTTCTTAATCCGTGAGTGTACTTCTCTTGGAAATAAGTTCATGGGTATCAGTTTTTAGGTCACACCTGTAAGTGATATCATAGGATATCTTTCTTTTGGTTTTTTCTTACTTCAAGTTGTGTGATTATATCTAGGTCCTTCTATGGTGGTGCAAACAGCACTGTTTCATGCTTTTCCATGGCTAATATTCCATTGTGTACATGCACCACTTCTTCTTTGTGCATTCATCTTTTGATGGCCATTTTGGTTGCTTCCAAGTCTTGGCTATGGTAAATATTGCTGCAGTGGAGGATTGCCAGCCTGTGTCTTTTGGATTTTGGTCTAATCAGGTGATAGGACTAGCAGTGGGCCTACCAGATCATATGGTAGCTCAATTTTTACCTTTAAACGTACCTCCTTTCTGTTCTCACTACTGGCTGTTACCAGCTTACATCCCACCAGCAGCTAGAGGGTACATAGTTCTGTAAAAATACTTCAGCATGTATTGTTTGTGGACTCTTTTGCTGATGATCATTCTGACTGTTGTGAGGTGAACATTTCTGCAGATTGGATTTGCATGTCTTTAATTCCTGTTGTTGAGCATTTTTCCATGCCCTTTTATTGTTAAAAAAAAAGAAAAGAAAAAATGTGAGTAAAATATGCCTCTTGTAATTCTCTTCTTCAAACGTTGCCTTCTTTTGAATTTTTTGGTGATTTTTTGACCCCAGGATTGTTTTTCTCGGGGCAGGTGTCATTTGCAGGCCTGCAATGATTGTGAATATTAAGTGACCATTAGCACTGGGTTTAAAGCTGCTGTTGCAGGAAACAGAGACAACGTTGCAGCATTTCTACATTCCCAAATCTGGTTACGAAGGCAACAGAGCCTTCCGGGAAGTCATGTTCCTAGGTTGTAAATTAGAATGGAATGTGCCAGGAAAACCCTCCATAAGCTTATTTCTCATTATTTCTTGTTGATTTTCTTAATTTAATTTATATTTTTTATCACAGCAAATTTGATTACAATGTTTTGTTTGTTCTAGGTGTGCAAGATGTGGTTCTTTTACACATATACATATATCTATTCATCTTGGGATCCATTTGCCATGTAGGTTATGACACAGTGTTGAGTAGTCTTCTCTTGGTATTCCGTAGGTCTTTGGTGATTATATATATATCATGTGTTTGTATATCTCTCTTAACCACAATATCCTAATTTATCCAATCCTCACACCTTTCAATTTGGTTAACCATAAGTTTGTTTAATGAATCTGTGATTGCCTTTCGCTGTGGAAATATCTTCATTTGTATCAATTTTTCAGTAACACATATAAGTGATATCATAGGATATAGGATATGTGTCTTTTGCTCTCTGTCTTACTTCAAGTTGTGTGATTATCTCTAGACTCATCTATGGGGCTGCAAACGGCATTGTTTCATATTTTTCCTTGGCTAATAGTCCATCTGTACATGTACCAGTTCTTCTTTGTCCATTCATCTGTTGATGGACTTTTTGGTTGCTTCCATGTCTTGGCTATTGTAATACTGCTGCAGTGCAATTTTGCCTGCCTGTGTCTTTCCAATTCTGTCTTCTGAAGTTATAGGCCCAGGAGTGGGCCTGCTGGATCATAGCGTAGCTCAATGTTTATCTTTTAAAGGCACCTCCATTCTGTTTTCATTAGTAGCTCTTACCACTTTACGTCCCAATGCACAGTTGTTTTCTAAGTCTGTGAGTGTCCTCTGTGGAAATAAGTTCATTTGTGTCAGTTGTTAGATAACACCTGTAAGTGATATCATAGGATACTTGTCTTTTACTCTCCGACTTTTGTCTTTTGCTCTCCGACTTACCTCATGTTCTCTGGTTACTTCGAGGCTCATCTATGGTGCTACAAAGAGCAGTGTTTCATTGTTTTGGAAGGCTAATATTCCATTGTGTACATGGACCACTTCTTCTTTGTACATTCACCTGTCGATGGGCATTTTCGTTTTTTCCAAGTCTTGGCTATTGTAAATATTGCTGCAGTGCAGGATTACCAGCTTTTGTCTTTTGGATTCTGGTCTTCTCTGGTGACAGGCCAAGTCGTGGGCCTACCAGATCATATGGTAGCTGACTTTTTACCTTTAAACGTACCTCCATTCTGTTTTCACCTTCGGCTGTTACCAGTTTACATCGCCCCAGCAGCTAAAGGGTACACAGTTCTCTAAAACCCCTTCAGCATTTGTTGTTTGTAGACTTTCTTGCTGGTGATCATTCTGATAAAAGCTCAACATCAGGAATTATTAGACTCATGCAAATCTAATCTACAAAGAGGTTTCAACACAGAGCAGTTGAATGCCCGTCAGAAATAAGTCTACAAACATTAAATGCTGAAGGGGTTTTAAAGAACTGTGTACCCTCTAGCTGCTGATGAGATGTAAAGTGCTAAAAGTCAGTAATGAGAACACAAAGAAGCTGCGTTTAAAAGTAAAAATTGAGCTACAATTCGATCCAGCAGGCCCGCTGCTGGGCCTATCACTTGAGAAGACCAGAATCGAGAAGAAGCAGGCTGGCAAAGGTGCACTGCAGCAATACTCACAATAGCCAAGACATGGAAGCAACCAAAATGTCCATCAACAGATGAATGGACAAAGAAAGAAAAACTGGTACAGGTAGAGATGATATATTTGCCAAGTAAAAAAATGAAACAATGCCGTTTGCAGCAACATAGATGATTTTAGAAGTAATCACACAACTTGAAATAAGTCAGAAACCGACAGACACATATCGTATGATAGCATTTATAGATATTACCTAAAAACTGATACGACTGAAGATATTTGCACAGAGAAAGGCAATCACAGATTCACTAAACAATCTCAAGGATAACCAAATGGAAATGTGTGAAGATTGGAAAAATACGGATATTGGGATTAACAGAAATATACGAACATTTGGGATATATATAATCAGCAAAGACCAACGGAATTTCAAGAGAAGACTACTCAACACTGTGTCATAACCTACATTGGGTAGGGATCCGAAGATGAATAGATATATGTATATGTGTAAGAAAACCACATCTTGCACACCTAGAACAAACAAAACATTCTAATCAAATTTGCTGTGATAACAAATAAAATTTAAATTTACAAAACGGACAAGACGTAATGAGACAAACTTATGGGGGTTTTTCCTGGCACATTCCATTCTAATTTACAACCTAGGAACAGGACTTCCAGGAAGGCTCTGTTGCCCTAGTAACCAGATTTGGGCATGGAGAAATGCTGCAGCCTTGTGACCGTATCCTGCAACAGCAGCTGTTAACCCAGGGATAATGGTCATTTAATATTCACAATAATTGCAGACCTGTAAATGACACCTGCCATCAAAAAAAAGTCCTGGGATCGAAAATAGACCCAGAAATTCAAAACAGGGCAACATTTCAACACGACAATTTCAACAGGTATATTTTACTCACACTTTTTTTCTTTTGTTTTTAAACAACAACAACAACAACAAAGGCGTGGCAGAACGCTCAACATTAGGAATTATTAAAGACATGCAAATCCAGCCTAGAGAAATGTATCCGAATGACCATCAGCAAAAGTTCTGCAAAGAATAAATGCCAAAGGGGTTGTGGAGAATTGCGTACCCTCAGCTCTAAGTGGGATGTAAACTGGTAAGAGCCATCAATGAAAACAGAATGGAGGAGCCTTCACAAGGTAAACATGGAGCTACGATTCAATCCAGCAGGCCCACTGCTGGGCCTATCACCTGAGAAGACGAGAATCAAAAAGACACAGGCTAGCAATCCTGCCTTGCAGCAATATTTACCACAGCCAAGACTTGGAAGCAACCAAAATGTCCATCAACAGATGAATGCACAAAGAAGAAGTGGTCCATATACACAATGGAATATTACTCTGAGAAAAAATATAAATTAAATTTTATAAACAGACATAAGGAAGGAGACATAAGCTTTTGGAGGTTTATCCGGGCACATTCCACTCTAATGTAAAACCGAGAAACACAACTTTCAGGAAGATTCTGTTTCCCTAGGAACCAGAGTGTGTAATGTCGAAATGCTACCGCCCTGTGGCTGTTACCCACAACAGCAGCTTTAAAAGCTGTGCTAACGCTCACTTCATATCCACAAGAACTTCGGGGCGGCAAATGACACCTGCCGTCTAAATGTCTTTTTGTTTGTTTGTTTTAATGTCTTGAGGGAGGTAATCGCCAAAAAAATTCAAAATGTGGCACATACTACATGAAAACAATTTGAAACTGTAAGTTCGACTCTTTAAAAAGAAAGAGAAAGCATATGGCTAATATCTCAATATAAGGAATTATTAGACGCATGCAAATTCAACCACAAAAAGGTATCAGCGCATTCCAGTGAGAATGACCATCAGCAAAACAACTACAAACAATAAATGCCGAAGGGGTTGTGGAGAAATGCATACTCTCAACTTTAAGTGGGATGTAAACTGGTAACAGCCACTAATAAAAACAGAAAAAGGTGTCTTTAAAAGGTAAATTTTGAGCTACCATATGATTCAGCGGGCCCAATCCTGGGCCTATGATCTAGGAAGACAGAATTGAATGACACAGGCAGGCAACAGTGCACTGTAGCAGTATTACAATAGACAAGACATGAAAACAACCAAAAAGTCCTTCAAAAGATGAATGGCCAAAGAAGAACTGGTACATGTACAGATGGAATATTAGCCAAGGAAAAAACGGAAACAACATCGTTTGCAGCACCATAGATGAGTCTACAGGTACTCACACAACTTGAAGTAACTCAGAAAGCGAAAGACACATATCCTATGGTATCACTTATAGGTGTTACCTAAAAATTGATACCCTTGAAGATATTTCCACGAAGAAAGGCAATCACAGATTCATTAAAGAAACTTATGGTTAACCAAATGAAAAGGTGTGAGGATTGGATACATTAGAATACTGGGGTTAACAAAGATATACAAACACATGTGAAATATATAATCGCCAAAGACCTACGGAATTCCAAGAGAAGACGACTCAACATTGTGTCATAACCCACAGGGGAAATGGATCCGAAGATAAATAGATATATGTATAAAAGAACCACATCTTCCACACCTAGAACAAATGAAACATTGTAATCAGATTTGTGGTTACCAAAACTAAAAATAAACATTAAATTAAAAAAATGAACAAGAAGTAATGAGACATAAACTTATGGGGGTTTTAACTGGCACATTCCATTCTACTTTACAACCTAGGAACCCTACTTCCAGGAAGGTTCTGAACACTCTGTATTAATTTATATGGGAAGAGGACCTGTACATAAATATATATATATATATATATAATGTTCAAATGAACTAGATTGTGTACACCTAGAATAAATAATATTCTAATCATTACCCTGATTAAAAAAATTAAAACCACAAAGAAGATGTACTCAGACATAAATTGATGGGGTTTTTTCCTTGCACATTCCATTCTAATTTACAACCTAGGAACACGACCTCCAGGAAAGCTCTGCTGCCCTAGTAATCCAGTTTGGGAATGGAGAAACGCTGCTGCCGTGTGGCCGTTTCCCACAACAGCAGCTTTCAACCCAGTGTAATGGTCACTAAATAGTAACAACAATTGCAAGCCTGTAAGTGACACACGCCCTCAAAAAAAATCCTGGCCTCGAAAATCGACCAAAAAATTCAAAAGAGGGCAAGGTTTCAAGAAGACAATTTCAACAGGTATATTTAACTCACATTTTCTCTTTTCCTTTTTTTTGGTTTAACAAAAAAGACCATGGGAAAAGCTCACCATCAGGAACTAATAAAGACACGCAAACCCAATCTACAAAAACTTTTACCAGACCACAGTCAGAATGATCATCAGCAAAAAATCTCTAAACAATAAATAATCAAGGGGTTTTAGAGAACTGAGTACCCTCTAGCTGCTGGTGGGATGTCAAATGGTAACAGTCAGTAGTGAGAAAAGAAAGGAGGTGTGTTTAAAGGTAAAAATTGAGCTCACATATGATCTGGTGGGCCCATTACGGGCCCTATCACCTGAGAAGACCAGAATCAAAAGACACACGCTGACAATCCTACACTGTAGCACTATTTCCACTAGCCAAGACTTGGAACAACCAAAATGTCCATCAGCAGATGAATCCACAAGGAAGAAGCGGTCCATGTACACACAGGAATATTATTCCGATTAAAAAATATAAATTAAATATAAAAAACAAACCTAAGGAAGGAGACATAAGCTTTGGGGGTGTATCCGTGCACAATCCACTCTAATTTACAACCAAGGAACACTACTTCATAAAGGTACTGTTTCCCTAGTAACCAGAGTGGGGAATGTAGAAACGCTGCCGCCCTGTGGCCGTGTGCCGCAACAGCAGCTTTAAAACCTATGCTAAAGGTCACTTCATATTCAAAAGGACTGCAGGGCTATAAATGACACCTGCCAACAAAATGGGTTGAGGGAGGTAATGGCCAAAATATTCAAAATATGGCACCTACTTCAACAAATCATTTGAATAGGTAAGCTGGACTCACTCTTTAAAAAGCAAAAAGTATAAGTACATGCCTATAAGCTCAATATAAGGAATTATAAGACATATGCAAATCCAGCCACAAAAAGGTATCAGCTCACATGGGTCAGAATGACCATCATCAAAAATTCTGCAAGCCATAAATGCTGAAGGGGCTGTGGAGAAATGCGTACCCTCATCTTTGAGAGGGACTAAACTGGTAAGAGAAAATCATGTAAACCGAATGGAGGTGCCTTTAACAGGTACACATTGAGGTACCATAGGATTCAGCAGGCACACTCCTGGGCATATGACCTAAGAAGACAGAATTAGAAAGACACAGGCAGGCAAAACTGCACTGCAGCCTTATTGCAATAGCCAAGACATGGAAGCTAGCAAAAACTCCATCAACAGATGAATGGAAACGAAGAACTGGTATGTGTACAGGTGCAATATTAGCCCAGGAAAAGAATGGAACAATGCCGGCTGCAGCACCATAGATGAGTCCACAGGTAATCACAACTTGAAGTAAGTCACAAAGCGAAGGACACATATCCTATGATATCACTTATTGGTGTTACCTAAAAACGGATACCAATGAAGATTTTTCAGAGAGAAAGGCAATCATACATTCAATCAACAAACGCATGGTTAACCAAATGGAAAGGGGTGAGGATTGGATAAATTAGGATATTGGGATAAACAGAGATATACCAACACATGTGAAATATATAAGCACCAAAGACCTACGGAACACCGAGAGAAGACTACTCAACATTGTGTCATAACCCACATGGGAAATGGATCCGAAGATGAATAGATATATGTATATGTGTAAAACAATGACACCTTGCACACCTAGCAGAAACAAAACATTGTAATCAAATTTGCTGTGATAACAAATAAAAATTAAATTAAGAAAGCCAACAAGAAGGAATGAGACATAAACTTATGGAGGTTTTTGCTGGCACATTCCATTCTAATTTACAAGTTGGAACGTTACACCCAGGAAGGCTCTTTGGCCCTAGTTAACCAGATTTGGGAATGGAGAACTGCCGCAGCCTTGTGACCGTCTCCTGCAAAAGCAGATTTAAACACAGTGCTAAGGGTCACTTAATATTCACGAGAATTGCAGCTCTGTAAATGACACCTGCCCTCAAAAAGTATCCTGGGTTCAAATATCGACGAAAAAATTCAAAAGAGGGCAACCTTTCAAGAAGACAATTTCAAGAGGCATATTTAACTTATACATTTTTTTCGTTCTATTTTTTGTTTGTTTGTTTAACAATAAAGGCCATGGAAAAAGCTCAACGTCAGGAATTAAGAAAGATATGCAAATGCAACCTACAAAAACTTTTACCTGACAACAGTCAGAATGATCATAAGCAAAAATCTCTAAACAATAAATACTCAAGGGGTTGTAGAGACCTGTGTGACCTCTAGCTGCTGGTGGGATGTCAACTGGGAACAGCCAATAGTGAGAACAGAAAGGAGGTGGGTTTAAAGGTAAAAATTGAGCCACCATATGACCTGGTAGGCCCATTACGGGCCCTATCACCTGAGAAGACCAGAATCAAAAGAAACAGGTTGACAATCGTACACTGCAGCACTATGTACCCTAGCCAAGACTTGGAACAACCAAAATTTCCATCAACAGATGAATGCACAAAGAAGAAGTGGTCCACGGACACAAAGGAATATTACTCCGATAAAAAATATAAATTAAATATAAAAAACAAACCTAAGTTAAGGAGACATAAGCTTTGGAGGTGTATCCGTGCACAATCCACTCGAATTTACAACCAAGGAACACTACTTCCAGGCAGGTACTTTTTCCCTCGTAACCAGTGGGGAATGTAGAAATCCTGCCGCCCTGTGGCCCTTTGCCGCAACAGCAGTTTTAAAACCTGTGCTAAAGGACACTTCATATGCCTGCCCAAGGACTGCAGGGCTATAAATGACACCTGCCAACAAAATGTGTTGAGGGAGGTAATGGCCAAAAGAATTCAAAATATGGCACAGACTTCAAGAAACCATTTGAATAGGTAAGCTGTACTCACTCTTTAAAAAACAACCAAAAAGTACATGGCTATAAGCTCCATATAAGGAATTATAAGACATATGCAAATCCAGCCACAAAAAGGTATCAGCTCACACCGGTCAGAATGACCATCAGCAAAAAAATACAAACAATAAATCCTGAAGGGGTTGTGGCGAAATTCATACCCTCAACTTTAAGTGGCTCGTAAACTGGTAAGTGCCACGAAGGAAAACAGAATGGAGCTGCCTTTAACAGGTAAACATTGAGATACCATATGTCCCTGCAAGCCCACCCCTTGGCCTATAACCTAGGGAGACAGAAATATAAAGACACAGGCAGGCAAAACTGCACTTCGGCAGTATTAAAATAGCCAAGACATGGAAAAAACCAAAAAGTCCATCAAGAGACGAATGGACACAGAAGAACTGGTATGGGTACACAGGGAATATTAGTCACGAAAAAAAAATGAAACAATGCAGTCTGCAGAACCATGGATGAGTCTGGAGGTAATCACACAACTGGCAGTAAGTCAGAAGGCGAAAGACACATACCCTATTATATCAATTACAGGTGTTACCTAAAAATTGATACCAATGAAGGTATTTCCACAGAGAAAGGCAATCACAGATTTCTTAAACTTTTGGATAACCAATTGGAAAGTTGTGAAGATTGGATACATTAGGATATTGGGGTTAACAGAGATATACAAACACAGGTGAAATATATAATCACCAAAGACCTACGGAATTCCGAGAGAAGACTACTCAACACTGTGTCATAACCTACATTGGGTAGGGATCCGAAGATGAATAGATATATGTATATGTGTAAGAAAACCACATCTTGCACACCTAGAACAAACAAAACATTCTAATCAAATTTGCTGTGATAACAAATAAAATTTAAATTTACAAAACGGACAAGACGTAATGAGACAAACTTATGGGGGTTTTTCCTGGCACATTCCATTCTAATTTACAACCTAGGAACAGGACTTCCAGGAAGGCTCTGTTGCCCTAGTAACCAGATTTGGGCATGGAGAAATGCTGCAGCCTTGTGACCGTATCCTGCAACAGCAGCTGTTAACCCAGGGATAATGGTCACTTAATATTCACAATAATTGCAGACCTGCAAATGACACCTGCCATCAAAAAAAAATCCTGGGATCGAAAATAGACCCAGAAATTCAAAACAGGGCAACATTTCAACACGACAATTTCAACAGGTATATTTTACTCACACTTTTTTTCTTTTGTTTTTAAACAACAACAACAACAACAAAGGCGTGGCAGAACGCTCAACATTAGGAATTATTAAAGACATGCAAATCCAGCCTAGAGAAATGTATCCGAATGACCATCAGCAAAAGTTCTGCAAACAATAAATGCCAAAGGGGTTGTGGAGAATTGCGTACCCTCAGCTCTAAGTGGGATGTAAACTGGTAAGAGCCATCAATGAAAACAGAATGGAGGAGCCTTCACAAGGTAAACATGGAGCTACGATTCAATCCAGCAGGCCCACTGCTGGGCCTATCACCCTGAGAAGACGAGAATCAAAAAGACACAGGCTAGCAATCCTGCCTTGCAGCAATATTTACCACAGCCAAGACTTGGAAGCAACCAAAATGTCCATCAACAGATGAATGCACAAAGAAGAAGTGGTCCATATACACAATGGAATATTACTCTGAGAAAAAATATAAATTAAATTTTATAAACAGACATAAGGAAGGAGACATAAGCTTTTGGAGGTTTATCCGGGCACATTCCACTCTAATGTAAAACCGAGAAACACAACTTTCAGGAAGATTCTGTTTCCCTAGGAACCAGAGTGTGTAATGTCGAAATGCTACCGCCCTGTGGCTGTTACCCACAACAGCAGCTTTAAAAGCTGTGCTAATGCTCACTTCATATCCACAAGAACTTCGGGGCGGCAAATGACACCTGCCGTCTAAATGTCTTTTTGTTTGTTTGTTTTACTGTCTTGAGGGAGGTAATCGCCAAAAAAATTCAAATGTGGCACATACTACATGAAAACAATTTGAAACTGTAAGTTCGACTCTTTAAAAAGAAAGAGAAAGCATATGGCTAATATCTCAATATAAGGAATTATTAGACGCATGCAAATTCAACCACAAAAAGGTATCAGCGCATTCCAGTGAGAATGACCATCAGCAAAACAACTACAAACAATAAATGCCGAAGGGGTTGTGGAGAAATGCATACTCTCAACTTTAAGTGGGATGTAAACTGGTAACAGCCACTAATAAAAACAGAAAAAGGTGTCTTTAAAAGGTAAATTTTGAGCTACCATATGATTCAGCGGGCCCAATCCTGGGCCTATGATCTAGGAAGACAGAATTGAATGACACAGGCAGGCAACAGTGCACTGTAGCAGTATTACAATAGACAAGACATGAAAACAACCAAAAAGTCCTTCAAAAGATGAATGGCCAAAGAAGAACTGGTACATGTACAGATGGAATATTAGCCAAGGAAAAAACGGAAACAACATCGTTTGCAGCACCATAGATGAGTCTACAGGTACTCACACAACTTGAAGTAACTCAGAAAGCGAAAGACACATATCCTATGGTATCACTTATAGGTGTTACCTAAAAATTGATACCCTTGAAGATATTTCCACGAAGAAAGGCAATCACAGATTCATTAAAGAAACTTATGGTTAACCAAATGAAAAGGTGTGAGGATTGGATACATTAGAATACTGGGGTTAACAAAGATATACAAACACATGTGAAATATATAATCGCCAAAGACCTACGGAATTCCAAGAGAAGACTACTCAACATTGTGTCATAACCCACAGGGGAAATGGATCCGAAGATAAATAGATATATGTATAAAAGAACCACATCTTCCACACCTAGAACAAATGAAACATTGTAATCAGATTTGTGGTTACCAAAACTAAAAATAAACATTAAATTAAAAAAATGAACAAGAAGTAATGAGACATAAACTTATGGGGGTTTTAACTGGCACATTCCATTCTACTTTACAACCTAGGAACCCTACTTCCAGGAAGGTTCTGAACACTCTGTATTAATTTATATGGGAAGAGGACCTGTACATAAATATATATATATATATATAATGTTCAAATGAACTAGATTGTGTACACCTAGAATAAATAATATTCTAATCATTACCCTGATTAAAAAAATTAAAACCACAAAGAAGATGTACTCAGACATAAATTGATGGGGTTTTTTCCTTGCACATTCCATTCTAATTTACAACCTAGGAACACGACCTCCAGGAAAGCTCTGCTGCCCTAGTAATCCAGTTTGGGAATGGAGAAACGCTGCTGCCGTGTGGCCGTTTCCCACAACAGCAGCTTTCAACCCAGTGTAATGGTCACTAAATAGTAACAACAATTGCAAGCCTGTAAGTGACACACGCCCTCAAAAAAAATCCTGGCCTCGAAAATCGACCAAAAAATTCAAAAGAGGGCAAGGTTTCAAGAAGACAATTTCAACAGGTATATTTAACTCACATTTTCTCTTTTCCTTTTTTTTGGTTTAACAAAAAAGACCATGGGAAAAGCTCACCATCAGGAACTAATAAAGACACGCAAACCCAATCTACAAAAACTTTTACCAGACCACAGTCAGAATGATCATCAGCAAAAAATCTCTAAACAATAAATAATCAAGGGGTTTTAGAGAACTGAGTACCCTCTAGCTGCTGGTGGGATGTCAAATGGTAACAGTCAGTAGTGAGAAAAGAAAGGAGGTGTGTTTAAAGGTAAAAATTGAGCTCACATATGATCTGGTGGGCCCATTACGGGCCCTATCACCTGAGAAGACCAGAATCAAAAGACACACGCTGACAATCCTACACTGTAGCACTATTTCCACTAGCCAAGACTTGGAACAACCAAAATGTCCATCAGCAGATGAATCCACAAGGAAGAAGCGGTCCATGTACACACAGAAATATTATTCCGATTAAAAAATATAAATTAAATATAAAAAACAAACCTAAGGAAGGAGACATAAGCTTTGGGGGTGTATCCGTGCACAATCCACTCTAATTTACAACCAAGGAACACTACTTCATAAAGGTACTGTTTCCCTAGTAACCAGAGTGGGGAATGTAGAAACGCTGCCGCCCTGTGGCCGTGTGCCGCAACAGCAGCTTTAAAACCTATGCTAAAGGTCACTTCATATTCAAAAGGACTGCAGGGCTATAAATGACACCTGCCAACAAAATGGGTTGAGGGAGGTAATGGCCAAAATATTCAAAATATGGCACCTACTTCAACAAATCATTTGAATAGGTAAGCTGGACTCACTCTTTAAAAAGCAAAAAGTATAAGTACATGCCTATAAGCTCAATATAAGGAATTATAAGACATATGCAAATCCAGCCACAAAAAGGTATCAGCTCACATGGGTCAGAATGACCATCATCAAAAATTCTGCAAGCCATAAATGCTGAAGGGGCTGCGGAGAAATGCGTACCCTCATCTTTGAGTGGGACTAAACTGGTAAGAGAAAATCATGTAAACCGAATGGAGGTGCCTTTAACAGGTACACATTGAGGTACCATAGGATTCAGCAGGCACACTCCTGGGCATATGACCTAAGAAGACAGAATTAGAAAGACACAGGCAGGCAAAACTGCACTGCAGCATTATTGCAATAGCCAAGACATGGAAGCTAGCAAAAACTCCATCAACAGATGAATGGAAACGAAGAACTGGTATGTGTACAGGTGCAATATTAGCCCAGGAAAAGAATGGAACAATGCCGGCTGCAGCACCATAGATGAGTCCACAGGTAATCACAACTTGAAGTAAGTCACAAAGCGAAGGACACATATCCTATGATATCACTTATTGGTGTTACCTAAAAACGGATACCAATGAAGATTTTTCAGAGAGAAAGGCAATCATACATTCAATCAACAAACGCATGGTTAACCAAATGGAAAGGGGTGAGGATTGGATAAATTAGGATATTGGGATAAACAGAGATATACCAACACATGTGAAATATATAAGCACCAAAGACCTACGGAACACCGAGAGAAGACTACTCAACATTGTGTCATAACCCACATGGGAAATGGATCCGAAGATGAATAGATATATGTATATGTGTAAAACAATGACACCTTGCACACCTAGCAGAAACAAAACATTGTAATCAAATTTGCTGTGATAACAAATAAAAATTAAATTAAGAAAGCCAACAAGAAGGAATGAGACATAAACTTATGGAGGTTTTTGCTGGCACATTCCATTCTAATTTACAAGTTGGAACGTTACACCCAGGAAGGCTCTTTGGCCCTAGTTAACCAGATTTGGGAATGGAGAACTGCCACAGCCTTGTGACCGTCTCCTGCAAAAGCAGATTTAAACACAGTGCTAAGGGTCACTTAATATTCACGAGAATTGCAGCTCTGTAAATGACACCTGCCCTCAAAAAATATCCTGGGTTCAAATATCGACGAAAAAATTCAAAAGAGGGCAACCTTTCAAGAAGACAATTTCAAGAGGCATATTTAACTTATACATTTTTTTCGTTCTATTTTTTGTTTGTTTGTTTAACAATAAAGGCCATGGAAAAAGCTCAACGTCAGGAATTAAGAAAGATATGCAAATGCAACCTACAAAAACTTTTACCTGACAACAGTCAGAATGATCATAAGCAAAAATCTCTAAACAATAAATACTCAAGGGGTTGTAGAGACCTGTGTGACCTCTAGCTGCTGGTGGGATGTCAACTGGGAACAGCCAATAGTGAGAACAGAAAGGAGGTGGGTTTAAAGGTAAAAATTGAGCCACCATATGACCTGGTAGGCCCATTACGGGCCCTATCACCTGAGAAGACCAGAATCAAAAGAAACAGGTTGACAATCGTACACTGCAGCACTATGTACCCTAGCCAAGACTTGGAACAACCAAAATTTCCATCAACAGATGAATGCACAAAGAAGAAGTGGTCCACGGACACAAAGGAATATTACTCCGATAAAAAATATAAATTAAATATAAAAAACAAACCTAAGTTAAGGAGACATAAGCTTTGGAGGTGTATCCGTGCACAATCCACTCGAATTTACAACCAAGGAACACTACTTCCAGGCAGGTACTTTTTCCCTCGTAACCAGTGGGGAATGTAGAAATCCTGCCGCCCTGTGGCCCTTTGCCGCAACAGCAGTTTTAAAACCTGTGCTAAAGGACACTTCATATGCCTGCCCAAGGACTGCAGGGCTATAAATGACACCTGCCAACAAAATGTGTTGAGGGAGGTAATGGCCAAAAGAATTCAAAATATGGCACAGACTTCAAGAAACCATTTGAATAGGTAAGCTGTACTCACTCTTTAAAAAACAACCAAAAAGTACATGGCTATAAGCTCCATATAAGGAATTATAAGACATATGCAAATCCAGCCACAAAAAGGTATCAGCTCACACCGGTCAGAATGACCATCAGCAAAAAAATACAAACAATAAATCCTGAAGGGGTTGTGGCGAAATTCATACCCTCAACTTTAAGTGGCTCGTAAACTGGTAAGTGCCACGAAGGAAAACAGAATGGAGCTGCCTTTAACAGGTAAACATTGAGATACCATATGTCCCTGCAAGCCCACCCCTTGGCCTATAACCTAGGGAGACAGAAATATAAAGACACAGGCAGGCAAAACTGCACTTCGGCAGTATTAAAATAGCCAAGACATGGAAAAAACCAAAAAGTCCATCAAGAGACGAATGGACACAGAAGAACTGGTATGGGTACACAGGGAATATTAGTCACGAAAAAAAAATGAAACAATGCAGTCTGCAGAACCATGGATGAGTCTGGAGGTAATCACACAACTGGCAGTAAGTCAGAAGGCGAAAGACACATACCCTATTATATCAATTACAGGTGTTACCTAAAAATTGATACCAATGAAGGTATTTCCACAGAGAAAGGCAATCACAGATTTCTTAAACTTTTGGATAACCAATTGGAAAGTTGTGAAGATTGGATACATTAGGATATTGGGGTTAACAGAGATATACAAACACAGGTGAAATATATAATCACCAAAGACCTACGGAATTCCGAGAGAAGACTACTCAACACTGTGTCATAACCTACATTGGGTAGGGATCCGAAGATGAATAGATATATGTATATGTGTAAGAAAACCACATCTTGCACACCTAGAACAAACAAAACATTCTAATCAAATTTGCTGTGATAACAAATAAAATTTAAATTTACAAAACGGACAAGACGTAATGAGACAAACTTATGGGGGTTTTTCCTGGCACATTCCATTCTAATTTACAACCTAGGAACAGGACTTCCAGGAAGGCTCTGTTGCCCTAGTAACCAGATTTGGGCATGGAGAAATGCTGCAGCCTTGTGACCGTATCCTGCAACAGCAGCTGTTAACCCAGGGATAATGGTCACTTAATATTCACAATAATTGCAGACCTGCAAATGACACCTGCCATCAAAAAAAAATCCTGGGATCGAAAATAGACCCAGAAATTCAAAACAGGGCAACATTTCAACACGACAATTTCAACAGGTATATTTTACTCACACTTTTTTTCTTTTGTTTTTAAACAACAACAACAACAACAAAGGCGTGGCAGAACGCTCAACATTAGGAATTATTAAAGACATGCAAATCCAGCCTAGAGAAATGTATCCGAATGACCATCAGCAAAAGTTCTGCAAACAATAAATGCCAAAGGGGTTGTGGAGAATTGCGTACCCTCAGCTCTAAGTGGGATGTAAACTGGTAAGAGCCATCAATGAAAACAGAATGGAGGAGCCTTCACAAGGTAAACATGGAGCTACGATTCAATCCAGCAGGCCCACTGCTGGGCCTATCACCTGAGAAGACGAGAATCAAAAAGACACAGGCTAGCAATCCTGCCTTGCAGCAATATTTACCACAGCCAAGACTTGGAAGCAACCAAAATGTCCATCAACAGATGAATGCACAAAGAAGAAGTGGTCCATATACACAATGGAATATTACTCTGAGAAAAAATATAAATTAAATTTTATAAACAGACATAAGGAAGGAGACATAAGCTTTTGGAGGTTTATCCGGGCACATTCCACTCTAATGTAAAACCGAGAAACACAACTTTCAGGAAGATTCTGTTTCCCTAGGAACCAGAGTGTGTAATGTCGAAATGCTACCGCCCTGTGGCTGTTACCCACAACAGCAGCTTTAAAAGCTGTGCTAATGCTCACTTCATATCCACAAGAACTTCGGGGCGGCAAATGACACCTGCCGTCTAAATGTCTTTTTGTTTGTTTGTTTTACTGTCTTGAGGGAGGTAATCGCCAAAAAAATTCAAAATGTGGCACATACTACATGAAAACAATTTGAAACTGTAAGTTCGACTCTTTAAAAAGAAAGAGAAAGCATATGGCTAATATCTCAATATAAGGAATTATTAGACGCATGCAAATTCAACCACAAAAAGGTATCAGCGCATTCCAGTGAGAATGACCATCAGCAAAACAACTACAAACAATAAATGCCGAAGGGGTTGTGGAGAAATGCATACTCTCAACTTTAAGTGGGATGTAAACTGGTAACAGCCACTAATAAAAACAGAAAAAGGTGTCTTTAAAAGGTAAATTTTGAGCTACCATATGATTCAGCGGGCCCAATCCTGGGCCTATGATCTAGGAAGACAGAATTGAATGACACAGGCAGGCAACAGTGCACTGTAGCAGTATTACAATAGACAAGACATGAAAACAACCAAAAAGTCCTTCAAAAGATGAATGGCCAAAGAAGAACTGGTACATGTACAGATGGAATATTAGCCAAGGAAAAAACGGAAACAACATCGTTTGCAGCACCATAGATGAGTCTACAGGTACTCACACAACTTGAAGTAACTCAGAAAGCGAAAGACACATATCCTATGGTATCACTTATAGGTGTTACCTAAAAATTGATACCCTTGAAGATATTTCCACGAAGAAAGGCAATCACAGATTCATTAAAGAAACTTATGGTTAACCAAATGAAAAGGTGTGAGGATTGGATACATTAGAATACTGGGGTTAACAAAGATATACAAACACATGTGAAATATATAATCGCCAAAGACCTACGGAATTCCAAGAGAAGACTACTCAACATTGTGTCATAACCCACAGGGGAAATGGATCCGAAGATAAATAGATATATGTATAAAAGAACCACATCTTCCACACCTAGAACAAATGAAACATTGTAATCAGATTTGTGGTTACCAAAACTAAAAATAAACATTAAATTAAAAAAATGAACAAGAAGTAATGAGACATAAACTTATGGGGGTTTTAACTGGCACATTCCATTCTACTTTACAACCTAGGAACCCTACTTCCAGGAAGGTTCTGAACACTCTGTATTAATTTATATGGGAAGAGGACCTGTACATAAATATATATATATATATATAATGTTCAAATGAACTAGATTGTGTACACCTAGAATAAATAATATTCTAATCATTACCCTGATTAAAAAAATTAAAACCACAAAGAAGATGTACTCAGACATAAATTGATGGGGTTTTTTCCTTGCACATTCCATTCTAATTTACAACCTAGGAACACGACCTCCAGGAAAGCTCTGCTGCCCTAGTAATCCAGTTTGGGAATGGAGAAACGCTGCTGCCGTGTGGCCGTTTCCCACAACAGCAGCTTTCAACCCAGTGTAATGGTCACTAAATAGTAACAACAATTGCAAGCCTGTAAGTGACACACGCCCTCAAAAAAAATCCTGGCCTCGAAAATCGACCAAAAAATTCAAAAGAGGGCAAGGTTTCAAGAAGACAATTTCAACAGGTATATTTAACTCACATTTTCTCTTTTCCTTTTTTTTGGTTTAACAAAAAAGACCATGGGAAAAGCTCACCATCAGGAACTAATAAAGACACGCAAACCCAATCTACAAAAACTTTTACCAGACCACAGTCAGAATGATCATCAGCAAAAAATCTCTAAACAATAAATAATCAAGGGGTTTTAGAGAACTGAGTACCCTCTAGCTGCTGGTGGGATGTCAAATGGTAACAGTCAGTAGTGAGAAAAGAAAGGAGGTGTGTTTAAAGGTAAAAATTGAGCTCACATATGATCTGGTGGGCCCATTACGGGCCCTATCACCTGAGAAGACCAGAATCAAAAGACACACGCTGACAATCCTACACTGTAGCACTATTTCCACTAGCCAAGACTTGGAACAACCAAAATGTCCATCAGCAGATGAATCCACAAGGAAGAAGCGGTCCATGTACACACAGAAATATTATTCCGATTAAAAAATATAAATTAAATATAAAAAACAAACCTAAGGAAGGAGACATAAGCTTTGGGGGTGTATCCGTGCACAATCCACTCTAATTTACAACCAAGGAACACTACTTCATAAAGGTACTGTTTCCCTAGTAACCAGAGTGGGGAATGTAGAAACGCTGCCGCCCTGTGGCCGTGTGCCGCAACAGCAGCTTTAAAACCTATGCTAAAGGTCACTTCATATTCAAAAGGACTGCAGGGCTATAAATGACACCTGCCAACAAAATGGGTTGAGGGAGGTAATGGCCAAAATATTCAAAATATGGCACCTACTTCAACAAATCATTTGAATAGGTAAGCTGGACTCACTCTTTAAAAAGCAAAAAGTATAAGTACATGCCTATAAGCTCAATATAAGGAATTATAAGACATATGCAAATCCAGCCACAAAAAGGTATCAGCTCACATGGGTCAGAATGACCATCATCAAAAATTCTGCAAGCCATAAATGCTGAAGGGGCTGCGGAGAAATGCGTACCCTCATCTTTGAGTGGGACTAAACTGGTAAGAGAAAATCATGTAAACCGAATGGAGGTGCCTTTAACAGGTACACATTGAGGTACCATAGGATTCAGCAGGCACACTCCTGGGCATATGACCTAAGAAGACAGAATTAGAAAGACACAGGCAGGCAAAACTGCACTGCAGCATTATTGCAATAGCCAAGACATGGAAGCTAGCAAAAACTCCATCAACAGATGAATGGAAACGAAGAACTGGTATGTGTACAGGTGCAATATTAGCCCAGGAAAAGAATGGAACAATGCCGGCTGCAGCACCATAGATGAGTCCACAGGTAATCACAACTTGAAGTAAGTCACAAAGCGAAGGACACATATCCTATGATATCACTTATTGGTGTTACCTAAAAACGGATACCAATGAAGATTTTTCAGAGAGAAAGGCAATCATACATTCAATCAACAAACGCATGGTTAACCAAATGGAAAGGGGTGAGGATTGGATAAATTAGGATATTGGGATAAACAGAGATATACCAACACATGTGAAATATATAAGCACCAAAGACCTACGGAACACCGAGAGAAGACTACTCAACATTGTGTCATAACCCACATGGGAAATGGATCCGAAGATGAATAGATATATGTATATGTGTAAAACAATGACACCTTGCACACCTAGCAGAAACAAAACATTGTAATCAAATTTGCTGTGATAACAAATAAAAATTAAATTAAGAAAGCCAACAAGAAGGAATGAGACATAAACTTATGGAGGTTTTTGCTGGCACATTCCATTCTAATTTACAAGTTGGAACGTTACACCCAGGAAGGCTCTTTGGCCCTAGTTAACCAGATTTGGGAATGGAGAACTGCCACAGCCTTGTGACCGTCTCCTGCAAAAGCAGATTTAAACACAGTGCTAAGGGTCACTTAATATTCACGAGAATTGCAGCTCTGTAAATGACACCTGCCCTCAAAAAATATCCTGGGTTCAAATATCGACGAAAAAATTCAAAAGAGGGCAACCTTTCAAGAAGACAATTTCAAGAGGCATATTTAACTTATACATTTTTTTCGTTCTATTTTTTGTTTGTTTGTTTAACAATAAAGGCCATGGAAAAAGCTCAACGTCAGGAATTAAGAAAGATATGCAAATGCAACCTACAAAAACTTTTACCTGACAACAGTCAGAATGATCATAAGCAAAAATCTCTAAACAATAAATACTCAAGGGGTTGTAGAGACCTGTGTGACCTCTAGCTGCTGGTGGGATGTCAACTGGGAACAGCCAATAGTGAGAACAGAAAGGAGGTGGGTTTAAAGGTAAAAATTGAGCCACCATATGACCTGGTAGGCCCATTACGGGCCCTATCACCTGAGAAGACCAGAATCAAAAGAAACAGGTTGACAATCGTACACTGCAGCACTATGTACCCTAGCCAAGACTTGGAACAACCAAAATTTCCATCAACAGATGAATGCACAAAGAAGAAGTGGTCCACGGACACAAAGGAATATTACTCCGATAAAAAATATAAATTAAATATAAAAAACAAACCTAAGTTAAGGAGACATAAGCTTTGGAGGTGTATCCGTGCACAATCCACTCGAATTTACAACCAAGGAACACTACTTCCAGGCAGGTACTTTTTCCCTCGTAACCAGTGGGGAATGTAGAAATCCTGCCGCCCTGTGGCCCTTTGCCGCAACAGCAGTTTTAAAACCTGTGCTAAAGGACACTTCATATGCCTGCCCAAGGACTGCAGGGCTATAAATGACACCTGCCAACAAAATGTGTTGAGGGAGGTAATGGCCAAAAGAATTCAAAATATGGCACAGACTTCAAGAAACCATTTGAATAGGTAAGCTGTACTCACTCTTTAAAAAACAACCAAAAAGTACATGGCTATAAGCTCCATATAAGGAATTATAAGACATATGCAAATCCAGCCACAAAAAGGTATCAGCTCACACCGGTCAGAATGACCATCAGCAAAAAAATACAAACAATAAATCCTGAAGGGGTTGTGGCGAAATTCATACCCTCAACTTTAAGTGGCTCGTAAACTGGTAAGTGCCACGAAGGAAAACAGAATGGAGCTGCCTTTAACAGGTAAACATTGAGATACCATATGTCCCTGCAAGCCCACCCCTTGGCCTATAACCTAGGGAGACAGAAATATAAAGACACAGGCAGGCAAAACTGCACTTCGGCAGTATTAAAATAGCCAAGACATGGAAAAAACCAAAAAGTCCATCAAGAGACGAATGGACACAGAAGAACTGGTATGGGTACACAGGGAATATTAGTCACGAAAAAAAAATGAAACAATGCAGTCTGCAGAACCATGGATGAGTCTGGAGGTAATCACACAACTGGCAGTAAGTCAGAAGGCGAAAGACACATACCCTATTATATCAATTACAGGTGTTACCTAAAAATTGATACCAATGAAGGTATTTCCACAGAGAAAGGCAATCACAGATTTCTTAAACTTTTGGATAACCAATTGGAAAGTTGTGAAGATTGGATACATTAGGATATTGGGGTTAACAGAGATATACAAACACAGGTGAAATATATAATCACCAAAGACCTACGGAATTCCGAGAGAAGACTACTCAACACTGTGTCATAACCTACATTGGGTAGGGATCCGAAGATGAATAGATATATGTATATGTGTAAGAAAACCACATCTTGCACACCTAGAACAAACAAAACATTCTAATCAAATTTGCTGTGATAACAAATAAAATTTAAATTTACAAAACGGACAAGACGTAATGAGACAAACTTATGGGGGTTTTTCCTGGCACATTCCATTCTAATTTACAACCTAGGAACAGGACTTCCAGGAAGGCTCTGTTGCCCTAGTAACCAGATTTGGGCATGGAGAAATGCTGCAGCCTTGTGACCGTATCCTGCAACAGCAGCTGTTAACCCAGGGATAATGGTCACTTAATATTCACAATAATTGCAGACCTGCAAATGACACCTGCCATCAAAAAAAAATCCTGGGATCGAAAATAGACCCAGAAATTCAAAACAGGGCAACATTTCAACACGACAATTTCAACAGGTATATTTTACTCACACTTTTTTTCTTTTGTTTTTAAACAACAACAACAACAACAAAGGCGTGGCAGAACGCTCAACATTAGGAATTATTAAAGACATGCAAATCCAGCCTAGAGAAATGTATCCGAATGACCATCAGCAAAAGTTCTGCAAACAATAAATGCCAAAGGGGTTGTGGAGAATTGCGTACCCTCAGCTCTAAGTGGGATGTAAACTGGTAAGAGCCATCAATGAAAACAGAATGGAGGAGCCTTCACAAGGTAAACATGGAGCTACGATTCAATCCAGCAGGCCCACTGCTGGGCCTATCACCTGAGAAGACGAGAATCAAAAAGACACAGGCTAGCAATCCTGCCTTGCAGCAATATTTACCACAGCCAAGACTTGGAAGCAACCAAAATGTCCATCAACAGATGAATGCACAAAGAAGAAGTGGTCCATATACACAATGGAATATTACTCTGAGAAAAAATATAAATTAAATTTTATAAACAGACATAAGGAAGGAGACATAAGCTTTTGGAGGTTTATCCGGGCACATTCCACTCTAATGTAAAACCGAGAAACACAACTTTCAGGAAGATTCTGTTTCCCTAGGAACCAGAGTGTGTAATGTCGAAATGCTACCGCCCTGTGGCTGTTACCCACAACAGCAGCTTTAAAAGCTGTGCTAATGCTCACTTCATATCCACAAGAACTTCGGGGCGGCAAATGACACCTGCCGTCTAAATGTCTTTTTGTTTGTTTGTTTTACTGTCTTGAGGGAGGTAATCGCCAAAAAAATTCAAAATGTGGCACATACTACATGAAAACAATTTGAAACTGTAAGTTCGACTCTTTAAAAAGAAAGAGAAAGCATATGGCTAATATCTCAATATAAGGAATTATTAGACGCATGCAAATTCAACCACAAAAAGGTATCAGCGCATTCCAGTGAGAATGACCATCAGCAAAACAACTACAAACAATAAATGCCGAAGGGGTTGTGGAGAAATGCATACTCTCAACTTTAAGTGGGATGTAAACTGGTAACAGCCACTAATAAAAACAGAAAAAGGTGTCTTTAAAAGGTAAATTTTGAGCTACCATATGATTCAGCGGGCCCAATCCTGGGCCTATGATCTAGGAAGACAGAATTGAATGACACAGGCAGGCAACAGTGCACTGTAGCAGTATTACAATAGACAAGACATGAAAACAACCAAAAAGTCCTTCAAAAGATGAATGGCCAAAGAAGAACTGGTACATGTACAGATGGAATATTAGCCAAGGAAAAAACGGAAACAACATCGTTTGCAGCACCATAGATGAGTCTACAGGTACTCACACAACTTGAAGTAACTCAGAAAGCGAAAGACACATATCCTATGGTATCACTTATAGGTGTTACCTAAAAATTGATACCCTTGAAGATATTTCCACGAAGAAAGGCAATCACAGATTCATTAAAGAAACTTATGGTTAACCAAATGAAAAGGTGTGAGGATTGGATACATTAGAATACTGGGGTTAACAAAGATATACAAACACATGTGAAATATATAATCGCCAAAGACCTACGGAATTCCAAGAGAAGACTACTCAACATTGTGTCATAACCCACAGGGGAAATGGATCCGAAGATAAATAGATATATGTATAAAAGAACCACATCTTCCACACCTAGAACAAATGAAACATTGTAATCAGATTTGTGGTTACCAAAACTAAAAATAAACATTAAATTAAAAAAATGAACAAGAAGTAATGAGACATAAACTTATGGGGGTTTTAACTGGCACATTCCATTCTACTTTACAACCTAGGAACCCTACTTCCAGGAAGGTTCTGAACACTCTGTATTAATTTATATGGGAAGAGGACCTGTACATAAATATATATATATATATATAATGTTCAAATGAACTAGATTGTGTACACCTAGAATAAATAATATTCTAATCATTACCCTGATTAAAAAAATTAAAACCACAAAGAAGATGTACTCAGACATAAATTGATGGGGTTTTTTCCTTGCACATTCCATTCTAATTTACAACCTAGGAACACGACCTCCAGGAAAGCTCTGCTGCCCTAGTAATCCAGTTTGGGAATGGAGAAACGCTGCTGCCGTGTGGCCGTTTCCCACAACAGCAGCTTTCAACCCAGTGTAATGGTCACTAAATAGTAACAACAATTGCAAGCCTGTAAGTGACACACGCCCTCAAAAAAAATCCTGGCCTCGAAAATCGACCAAAAAATTCAAAAGAGGGCAAGGTTTCAAGAAGACAATTTCAACAGGTATATTTAACTCACATTTTCTCTTTTCCTTTTTTTTGGTTTAACAAAAAAGACCATGGGAAAAGCTCACCATCAGGAACTAATAAAGACACGCAAACCCAATCTACAAAAACTTTTACCAGACCACAGTCAGAATGATCATCAGCAAAAAATCTCTAAACAATAAATAATCAAGGGGTTTTAGAGAACTGAGTACCCTCTAGCTGCTGGTGGGATGTCAAATGGTAACAGTCAGTAGTGAGAAAAGAAAGGAGGTGTGTTTAAAGGTAAAAATTGAGCTCACATATGATCTGGTGGGCCCATTACGGGCCCTATCACCTGAGAAGACCAGAATCAAAAGACACACGCTGACAATCCTACACTGTAGCACTATTTCCACTAGCCAAGACTTGGAACAACCAAAATGTCCATCAGCAGATGAATCCACAAGGAAGAAGCGGTCCATGTACACACAGAAATATTATTCCGATTAAAAAATATAAATTAAATATAAAAAACAAACCTAAGGAAGGAGACATAAGCTTTGGGGGTGTATCCGTGCACAATCCACTCTAATTTACAACCAAGGAACACTACTTCATAAAGGTACTGTTTCCCTAGTAACCAGAGTGGGGAATGTAGAAACGCTGCCGCCCTGTGGCCGTGTGCCGCAACAGCAGCTTTAAAACCTATGCTAAAGGTCACTTCATATTCAAAAGGACTGCAGGGCTATAAATGACACCTGCCAACAAAATGGGTTGAGGGAGGTAATGGCCAAAATATTCAAAATATGGCACCTACTTCAACAAATCATTTGAATAGGTAAGCTGGACTCACTCTTTAAAAAGCAAAAAGTATAAGTACATGCCTATAAGCTCAATATAAGGAATTATAAGACATATGCAAATCCAGCCACAAAAAGGTATCAGCTCACATGGGTCAGAATGACCATCATCAAAAATTCTGCAAGCCATAAATGCTGAAGGGGCTGCGGAGAAATGCGTACCCTCATCTTTGAGTGGGACTAAACTGGTAAGAGAAAATCATGTAAACCGAATGGAGGTGCCTTTAACAGGTACACATTGAGGTACCATAGGATTCAGCAGGCACACTCCTGGGCATATGACCTAAGAAGACAGAATTAGAAAGACACAGGCAGGCAAAACTGCACTGCAGCATTATTGCAATAGCCAAGACATGGAAGCTAGCAAAAACTCCATCAACAGATGAATGGAAACGAAGAACTGGTATGTGTACAGGTGCAATATTAGCCCAGGAAAAGAATGGAACAATGCCGGCTGCAGCACCATAGATGAGTCCACAGGTAATCACAACTTGAAGTAAGTCACAAAGCGAAGGACACATATCCTATGATATCACTTATTGGTGTTACCTAAAAACGGATACCAATGAAGATTTTTCAGAGAGAAAGGCAATCATACATTCAATCAACAAACGCATGGTTAACCAAATGGAAAGGGGTGAGGATTGGATAAATTAGGATATTGGGATAAACAGAGATATACCAACACATGTGAAATATATAAGCACCAAAGACCTACGGAACACCGAGAGAAGACTACTCAACATTGTGTCATAACCCACATGGGAAATGGATCCGAAGATGAATAGATATATGTATATGTGTAAAACAATGACACCTTGCACACCTAGCAGAAACAAAACATTGTAATCAAATTTGCTGTGATAACAAATAAAAATTAAATTAAGAAAGCCAACAAGAAGGAATGAGACATAAACTTATGGAGGTTTTTGCTGGCACATTCCATTCTAATTTACAAGTTGGAACGTTACACCCAGGAAGGCTCTTTGGCCCTAGTTAACCAGATTTGGGAATGGAGAACTGCCACAGCCTTGTGACCGTCTCCTGCAAAAGCAGATTTAAACACAGTGCTAAGGGTCACTTAATATTCACGAGAATTGCAGCTCTGTAAATGACACCTGCCCTCAAAAAATATCCTGGGTTCAAATATCGACGAAAAAATTCAAAAGAGGGCAACCTTTCAAGAAGACAATTTCAAGAGGCATATTTAACTTATACATTTTTTTCGTTCTATTTTTTGTTTGTTTGTTTAACAATAAAGGCCATGGAAAAAGCTCAACGTCAGGAATTAAGAAAGATATGCAAATGCAACCTACAAAAACTTTTACCTGACAACAGTCAGAATGATCATAAGCAAAAATCTCTAAACAATAAATACTCAAGGGGTTGTAGAGACCTGTGTGACCTCTAGCTGCTGGTGGGATGTCAACTGGGAACAGCCAATAGTGAGAACAGAAAGGAGGTGGGTTTAAAGGTAAAAATTGAGCCACCATATGACCTGGTAGGCCCATTACGGGCCCTATCACCTGAGAAGACCAGAATCAAAAGAAACAGGTTGACAATCGTACACTGCAGCACTATGTACCCTAGCCAAGACTTGGAACAACCAAAATTTCCATCAACAGATGAATGCACAAAGAAGAAGTGGTCCACGGACACAAAGGAATATTACTCCGATAAAAAATATAAATTAAATATAAAAAACAAACCTAAGTTAAGGAGACATAAGCTTTGGAGGTGTATCCGTGCACAATCCACTCGAATTTACAACCAAGGAACACTACTTCCAGGCAGGTACTTTTTCCCTCGTAACCAGTGGGGAATGTAGAAATCCTGCCGCCCTGTGGCCCTTTGCCGCAACAGCAGTTTTAAAACCTGTGCTAAAGGACACTTCATATGCCTGCCCAAGGACTGCAGGGCTATAAATGACACCTGCCAACAAAATGTGTTGAGGGAGGTAATGGCCAAAAGAATTCAAAATATGGCACAGACTTCAAGAAACCATTTGAATAGGTAAGCTGTACTCACTCTTTAAAAAACAACCAAAAAGTACATGGCTATAAGCTCCATATAAGGAATTATAAGACATATGCAAATCCAGCCACAAAAAGGTATCAGCTCACACCGGTCAGAATGACCATCAGCAAAAAAATACAAACAATAAATCCTGAAGGGGTTGTGGCGAAATTCATACCCTCAACTTTAAGTGGCTCGTAAACTGGTAAGTGCCACGAAGGAAAACAGAATGGAGCTGCCTTTAACAGGTAAACATTGAGATACCATATGACCCTGCAAGCCCACCCCTTGGCCTATAACCTAGGGAGACAGAAATATAAAGACACAGGCAGGCAAAACTGCACTTCGGCAGTATTAAAATAGCCAAGACATGGAAAAAACCAAAAAGTCCATCAAGAGACGAATGGACACAGAAGAACTGGTATGGGTACACAGGGAATATTAGTCACGAAAAGAAAATGAAACAATGCAGTCTGCAGAACCATGGATGAGTCTGGAGGTAATCACACAACTGGCAGTAAGTCAGAAGGCGAAAGACACATACCCTATTATATCAATTACAGGTGTTACCTAAAAATTGATACCAATGAAGGTATTTCCACAGAGAAAGGCAATCACAGATTTCTTAAACTTTTGGATAACCAATTGGAAAGTTGTGAAGATTGGATACATTAGGATATTGGGGTTAACAGAGATATACAAACACAGGTGAAATATATAATCACCAAAGACCTACGGAATTCCGAGAGAAGACTACTCAACACTGTGTCATAACCTACATTGGGTAGGGATCCGAAGATGAATAGATATATGTATATGTGTAAGAAAACCACATCTTGCACACCTAGAACAAACAAAACATTCTAATCAAATTTGCTGTGATAACAAATAAAATTTAAATTTACAAAACGGACAAGACGTAATGAGACAAACTTATGGGGGTTTTTCCTGGCACATTCCATTCTAATTTACAACCTAGGAACAGGACTTCCAGGAAGGCTCTGTTGCCCTAGTAACCAGATTTGGGCATGGAGAAATGCTGCAGCCTTGTGACCGTATCCTGCAACAGCAGCTGTTAACCCAGGGATAATGGTCACTTAATATTCACAATAATTGCAGACCTGTAAATGACACCTGCCATCAAAAAAAAATCCTGGGATCGAAAATAGACCCAGAAATTCAAAACAGGGCAACATTTCAACACGACAATTTCAACAGGTATATTTTACTCACACTTTTTTTCTTTTGTTTTTAAACAACAACAACAACAACAAAGGCGTGGCAGAACGCTCAACATTAGGAATTATTAAAGACATGCAAATCCAGCCTAGAGAAATGTATCCGAATGACCATCAGCAAAAGTTCTGCAAACAATAAATGCCAAAGGGGTTGTGGAGAATTGCGTACCCTCAGCTCTAAGTGGGATGTAAACTGGTAAGAGCCATCAATGAAAACAGAATGGAGGAGCCTTCACAAGGTAAACATGGAGCTACGATTCAATCCAGCAGGCCCACTGCTGGGCCTATCACCTGAGAAGACGAGAATCAAAAAGACACAGGCTAGCAATCCTGCCTTGCAGCAATATTTACCACAGCCAAGACTTGGAAGCAACCAAAATGTCCATCAACAGATGAATGCACAAAGAAGAAGTGGTCCATATACACAATGGAATATTACTCTGAGAAAAAATATAAATTAAATTTTATAAACAGACATAAGGAAGGAGACATAAGCTTTTGGAGGTTTATCCGGGCACATTCCACTCTAATGTAAAACCGAGAAACACAACTTTCAGGAAGATTCTGTTTCCCTAGGAACCAGAGTGTGTAATGTCGAAATGCTACCGCCCTGTGGCTGTTACCCACAACAGCAGCTTTAAAAGCTGTGCTAATGCTCACTTCATATCCACAAGAACTTCGGGGCGGCAAATGACACCTGCCGTCTAAATGTCTTTTTGTTTGTTTGTTTTAATGTCTTGAGGGAGGTAATCGCCAAAAAAATTCAAAATGTGGCACATACTACATGAAAACAATTTGAAACTGTAAGTTCGACTCTTTAAAAAGAAAGAGAAAGCATATGGCTAATATCTCAATATAAGGAATTATTAGACGCATGCAAATTCAACCACAAAAAGGTATCAGCGCATTCCAGTGAGAATGACCATCAGCAAAACAACTACAAACAATAAATGCCGAAGGGGTTGTGGAGAAATGCATACTCTCAACTTTAAGTGGGATGTAAACTGGTAACAGCCACTAATAAAAACAGAAAAAGGTGTCTTTAAAAGGTAAATTTTGAGCTACCATATGATTCAGCGGGCCCAATCCTGGGCCTATGATCTAGGAAGACAGAATTGAATGACACAGGCAGGCAACAGTGCACTGTAGCAGTATTACAATAGACAAGACATGAAAACAACCAAAAAGTCCTTCAAAAGATGAATGGCCAAAGAAGAACTGGTACATGTACAGATGGAATATTAGCCAAGGAAAAAACGGAAACAACATCGTTTGCAGCACCATAGATGAGTCTACAGGTACTCACACAACTTGAAGTAACTCAGAAAGCGAAAGACACATATCCTATGGTATCACTTATAGGTGTTACCTAAAAATTGATACCCTTGAAGATATTTCCACGAAGAAAGGCAATCACAGATTCATTAAAGAAACTTATGGTTAACCAAATGAAAAGGTGTGAGGATTGGATACATTAGAATACTGGGGTTAACAAAGATATACAAACACATGTGAAATATATAATCGCCAAAGACCTACGGAATTCCAAGAGAAGACTACTCAACATTGTGTCATAACCCACAGGGGAAATGGATCCGAAGATAAATAGATATATGTATAAAAGAACCACATCTTCCACACCTAGAACAAATGAAACATTGTAATCAGATTTGTGGTTACCAAAACTAAAAATAAACATTAAATTAAAAAAATGAACAAGAAGTAATGAGACATAAACTTATGGGGGTTTTAACTGGCACATTCCATTCTACTTTACAACCTAGGAACCCTACTTCCAGGAAGGTTCTGAACACTCTGTATTAATTTATATGGGAAGAGGACCTGTACATAAATATATATATATATATATATATATAATGTTCAAATGAACTAGATTGTGTACACCTAGAATAAATAATATTCTAATCATTACCCTGATTAAAAAAATTAAAACCACAAAGAAGATGTACTCAGACATAAATTGATGGGGTTTTTTCCTTGCACATTCCATTCTAATTTACAACCTAGGAACACGACCTCCAGGAAAGCTCTGCTGCCCTAGTAATCCAGTTTGGGAATGGAGAAACGCTGCTGCCGTGTGGCCGTTTCCCACAACAGCAGCTTTCAACCCAGTGTAATGGTCACTAAATAGTAACAACAATTGCAAGCCTGTAAGTGACACACGCCCTCAAAAAAAATCCTGGCCTCGAAAATCGACCAAAAAATTCAAAAGAGGGCAAGGTTTCAAGAAGACAATTTCAACAGGTATATTTAATTCACATTTTCTCTTTTCTTTTTTTTTGGTTTAACAAAAAAGACCATGGGAAAAGCTCACCATCAGGAACTAATAAAGACACGCAAACCCAATCTACAAAAACTTTTACCAGACCACAGTCAGAATGATCATCAGCAAAAAATCTCTAAACAATAAATAATCAAGGGGTTTTAGAGAACTGAGTACCCTCTAGCTGCTGGTGGGATGTCAAATGGTAACAGTCAGTAGTGAGAAAAGAAAGGAGGTGTGTTTAAAGGTAAAAATTGAGCTCACATATGATCTGGTGGGCCCATTACGGGCCCTATCACCTGAGAAGACCAGAATCAAAAGACACACGCTGACAATCCTACACTGTAGCACTATTTCCACTAGCCAAGACTTGGAACAACCAAAATGTCCATCAGCAGATGAATCCACAAGGAAGAAGCGGTCCATGTACACACAGAAATATTATTCCGATTAAAAAATATAAATTAAATATAAAAAACAAACCTAAGGAAGGAGACATAAGCTTTGGGGGTGTATCCGTGCACAATCCACTCTAATTTACAACCAAGGAACACTACTTCATAAAGGTACTGTTTCCCTAGTAACCAGAGTGGGGAATGTAGAAACGCTGCCGCCCTGTGGCCGTGTGCCGCAACAGCAGCTTTAAAACCTATGCTAAAGGTCACTTCATATTCAAAAGGACTGCAGGGCTATAAATGACAACTGCCAACAAAATGGGTTGAGGGAGGTAATGGCCAAAATATTCAAAATATGGCACCTACTTCAACAAATCATTTGAATAGGTAAGCTGGACTCACTCTTTAAAAAGCAAAAAGTATAAGTACATGCCTATAAGCTCAATATAAGGAATTATAAGACATATGCAAAGCCAGCCACAAAAAGGTATCAGCTCACATGGGTCAGAATGACCATCATCAAAAATTCTGCAAGCCATAAATGCTGAAGGGGCTGCGGAGAAATGCGTACCCTCATCTTTGAGTGGGACTAAACTGGTAAGAGAAAATCATGTAAACCGAATGGAGGTGCCTTTAACAGGTACACATTGAGGTACCATAGGATTCAGCAGGCACACTCCTGGGCATATGACCTAAGAAGACAGAATTAGAAAGACACAGGCAGGCAAAACTGCACTGCAGCCTTATTGCAATAGCCAAGACATGGAAGCTAGCAAAAACTCCATCAACAGATGAATGGAAACGAAGAACTGGTATGTGTACAGGTGCAATATTAGCCCAGGAAAAGAATGGAACAATGCCGGCTGCAGCACCATAGATGAGTCCACAGGTAATCACAACTTGAAGTAAGTCACAAAGCGAAGGACACATATCCTATGATATCACTTATTGGTGTTACCTAAAAACGGATACCAATGAAGATTTTTCAGAGAGAAAGGCAATCATACATTCAATCAACAAACGCATGGTTAACCAAATGGAAAGGGGTGAGGATTGGATAAATTAGGATATTGGGATAAACAGAGATATACCAACACATGTGAAATATATAAGCACCAAAGACCTACGGAACACCGAGAGAAGACTACTCAACATTGTGTCATAACCCACATGGGAAATGGATCCGAAGATGAATAGATATATGTATATGTGTAAAACAATGACACCTTGCACACCTAGCAGAAACAAAACATTGTAATCAAATTTGCTGTGATAACAAATAAAAATTAAATTAAGAAAGCCAACAAGAAGGAATGAGACATAAACTTATGGAGGTTTTTGCTGGCACATTCCATTCTAATTTACAAGTTGGAACGTTACACCCAGGAAGGCTCTTTGGCCCTAGTTAACCAGATTTGGGAATGGAGAACTGCCACAGCCTTGTGACCGTCTCCTGCAAAAGCAGATTTAAACACAGTGCTAAGGGTCACTTAATATTCACGAGAATTGCAGCTCTGTAAATGACACCTGCCCTCAAAAAATATCCTGGGTTCAAATATCGACGAAAAAATTCAAAAGAGGGCAACCTTTCAAGAAGACAATTTCAAGAGGCATATTTAACTTATACATTTTTTTCGTTCTATTTTTTGTTTGTTTGTTTAACAATAAAGGCCATGGAAAAAGCTCAACGTCAGGAATTAAGAAAGATATGCAAATGCAACCTACAAAAACTTTTACCTGACAACAGTCAGAATGATCATAAGCAAAAATCTCTAAACAATAAATACTCAAGGGGTTGTAGAGACCTGTGTGACCTCTAGCTGCTGGTGGGATGTCAACTGGGAACAGCCAATAGTGAGAACAGAAAGGAGGTGGGTTTAAAGGTAAAAATTGAGCCACCATATGACCTGGTAGGCCCATTACGGGCCCTATCACCTGAGAAGACCAGAATCAAAAGAAACAGGTTGACAATCGTACACTGCAGCACTATGTACCCTAGCCAAGACTTGGAACAACCAAAATTTCCATCAACAGATGAATGCACAAAGAAGAAGTGGTCCACGGACACAAAGGAATATTACTCCGATAAAAAATATAAATTAAATATAAAAAACAAACCTAAGTTAAGGAGACATAAGCTTTGGAGGTGTATCCGTGCACAATCCACTCGAATTTACAACCAAGGAACACTACTTCCAGGCAGGTACTTTTTCCCTCGTAACCAGTGGGGAATGTAGAAATCCTGCCGCCCTGTGGCCCTTTGCCGCAACAGCAGTTTTAAAACCTGTGCTAAAGGACACTTCATATGCCTGCCCAAGGACTGCAGGGCTATAAATGACACCTGCCAACAAAATGTGTTGAGGGAGGTAATGGCCAAAAGAATTCAAAATATGGCACAGACTTCAAGAAACCATTTGAATAGGTAAGCTGTACTCACTCTTTAAAAAACAACCAAAAAGTACATGGCTATAAGCTCCATATAAGGAATTATAAGACATATGCAAATCCAGCCACAAAAAGGTATCAGCTCACACCGGTCAGAATGACCATCAGCAAAAAAATACAAACAATAAATCCTGAAGGGGTTGTGGCGAAATTCATACCCTCAACTTTAAGTGGCTCGTAAACTGGTAAGTGCCACGAAGGAAAACAGAATGGAGCTGCCTTTAACAGGTAAACATTGAGATACCATATGACCCTGCAAGCCCACCCCTTGGCCTATAACCTAGGGAGACAGAAATATAAAGACACAGGCAGGCAAAACTGCACTTCGGCAGTATTAAAATAGCCAAGACATGGAAAAAACCAAAAAGTCCATCAAGAGACGAATGGACACAGAAGAACTGGTATGGGTACACAGGGAATATTAGTCACGAAAAGAAAATGAAACAATGCAGTCTGCAGAACCATGGATGAGTCTGGAGGTAATCACACAACTGGCAGTAAGTCAGAAGGCGAAAGACACATACCCTATTATATCAATTACAGGTGTTACC
Organism: Balaenoptera acutorostrata; assembly: GCF_949987535.1. Classification (NCBI taxonomy): domain Eukaryota; kingdom Metazoa; phylum Chordata; class Mammalia; order Artiodactyla; family Balaenopteridae; genus Balaenoptera; species Balaenoptera acutorostrata. Next base: position 91,246,385 of record NC_080066.1, on the reverse strand, counting down.
TAAAAATTGATACCAATGAAGGTATTTCCACAGAGAAAGGCAATCACAGATTTCTTAAACTTTTGGATAACCAATTGGAAAGTTGTGAAGATTGGATACATTAGGATATTGGGGTTAACAGAGATATACAAACACAGGTGAAATATATAATCACCAAAGACCTACGGAATTCCGAGAGAAGACTACTCAACACTGTGTCATAACCTACATTGGGTAGGGATCCGAAGATGAATAGATATATGTATATGTGTAAGAAAACCACATCTTGCACACCTAGAACAAACAAAACATTCTAATCAAATTTGCTGTGATAACAAATAAAATTTAAATTTACAAAACGGACAAGATGTAATGAGACAAACTTATGGGGGTTTTTCCTGGCACATTCCATTCTAATTTACAACCTAGGAACAGGACTTCCAGGAAGGCTCTGTTGCCCTAGTAACCAGATTTGGGCATGGAGAAATGCTGCAGCCTTGTGACCGTATCCTGCAACAGCAGCTGTTAACCCAGGGATAATGGTCACTTAATATTCACAATAATTGCAGACCTGTAAATGACACCTGCCATCAAAAAAAAATCCTGGGATCGAAAATAGACCCAGAAATTCAAAACAGGGCAACATTTCAACACGACAATTTCAACAGGTATATTTTACTCACACTTTTTTTCTTTTGTTTTTAAACAACAACAACAACAACAAAGGCGTGGCAGAACGCTCAACATTAGGAATTATTAAAGACATGCAAATCCAGCCTAGAGAAATGTATCCGAATGACCATCAGCAAAAGTTCTGCAAAGAATAAATGCCAAAGGGGTTGTGGAGAATTGCGTACCCTCAGCTCTAAGTGGGATGTAAACTGGTAAGAGCCATCAATGAAAACAGAATGGAGGAGCCTTCACAAGGTAAACATGGAGCTACGATTCAATCCAGCAGGCCCACTGCTGGGCCTATCACCTGAGAAGACGAGAATCAAAAAGACACAGGCTAGCAATCCTGCCTTGCAGCAATATTTACCACAGCCAAGACTTGGAAGCAACCAAAATGTCCATCAACAGATGAATGCACAAAGAAGAAGTGGTCCATATACACAATGGAATATTACTCTGAGAAAAAATATAAATTAAATTTTATAAACAGACATAAGGAAGGAGACATAAGCTTTTGGAGGTTTATCCGGGCACATTCCACTCTAATGTAAAACCGAGAAACACAACTTTCAGGAAGATTCTGTTTCCCTAGGAACCAGAGTGTGTAATGTCGAAATGCTACCGCCCTGTGGCTGTTACCCACAACAGCAGCTTTAAAAGCTGTGCTAATGCTCACTTCATATCCACAAGAACTTCGGGGCGGCAAATGACACCTGCCGTCTAAATGTCTTTTTGTTTGTTTGTTTTAATGTCTTGAGGGAGGTAATCGCCAAAAAAATTCAAAATGTGGCACATACTACATGAAAACAATTTGAAACTGTAAGTTCGACTCTTTAAAAAGAAAGAGAAAGCATATGGCTAATATCTCAATATAAGGAATTATTAGACGCATGCAAATTCAACCACAAAAAGGTATCAGCGCATTCCAGTGAGAATGACCATCAGCAAAACAACTACAAACAATAAATGCCGAAGGGGTTGTGGAGAAATGCATACTCTCAACTTTAAGTGGGATGTAAACTGGTAACAGCCACTAATAAAAACAGAAAAAGGTGTCTTTAAAAGGTAAATTTTGAGCTACCATATGATTCAGCGGGCCCAGTCCTTGGGCCTATGATCTAGGAAGACACAATTGAATGACACAGGCAGGCAACAGTGCACTGTAGCAGTATTACAATAGACAAGACATGAAAACAACCAAAAAGTCCTTCAAAAGATGAATGGCCAAAGAAGAACTGGTACATGTACAGATGGAATATTAGCCAAGGAAAAAACGGAAACAACATCGTTTGCAGCACCATAGATGAGTCTACAGGTACTCACACAACTTGAAGTAACTCAGAAAGCGAAAGACACATATCCTATGGTATCACTTATAGGTGTTACCTAAAAATTGATACCCTTGAAGATATTTCCACGAAGAAAGGCAATCACAGATTCATTAAAGAAACTTATGGTTAACCAAATGAAAAGGTGTGAGGATTGGATACATTAGAATACTGGGGTTAACAAAGATATACAAACACATGTGAAATATATAATCGCCAAAGACCTACGGAATTCCAAGAGAAGACGACTCAACATTGTGTCATAACCCACAGGGGAAATGGATCCGAAGATAAATAGATATATGTATAAAAGAACCACATCTTCCACACCTAGAACAAATGAAACATTGTAATCAGATTTGTGGTTACCAAAACTAAAAATAAACATTAAATTAAAAAAATGAACAAGAAGTAATGAGACATAAACTTATGGGGGTTTTAACTGGCACATTCCATTCTACTTTACAACCTAGGAACCCTACTTCCAGGAAGGTTCTGAACACTCTGTATTAATTTATATGGGAAGAGGACCTGTACATAAATATATATATATATATATATATAATGTTCAAATGAACTAGATTGTGTACACCTAGAATAAATAATATTCTAATCATTACCCTGATTAAAAAAATTAAAACCACAAAGAAGATGTACTCAGACATAAATTGATGGGGTTTTTTCCTTGCACATTCCATTCTAATTTACAACCTAGGAACACGACCTCCAGGAAAGCTCTGCTGCCCTAGTAATCCAGTTTGGGAATGGAGAAACGCTGCTGCCGTGTGGCCGTTTCCCACAACAGCAGCTTTCAACCCAGTGTAATGGTCACTAAATAGTAACAACAATTGCAAGCCTGTAAGTGACACACGCCCTCAAAAAAAATCCTGGCCTCGAAAATCGACCAAAAAATTCAAAAGAGGGCAAGGTTTCAAGAAGACAATTTCAAGAGGTATATTTAACTCACATTTTCTCTTTTCTTTTTTTTTGGTTTAACAAAAAAGACCATGGGAAAAGCTCACCATCAGGAACTAATAAAGACACGCAAACCCAATCTACAAAAACTTTTACCAGACCACAGTCAGAATGATCATCAGCAAAAAATCTCTAAACAATAAATAATCAAGGGGTTTTAGAGAACTGAGTACCCTCTAGCTGCTGGTGGGATGTCAAATGATAACAGTCAGTAGTGAGAAAAGAAAGGAGGTGTGTTTAAAGGTAAAAATTGAGCTCACATATGATCTGGTGGGCCCATTACGGGCCCTATCACCTGAGAAGACCAGAATCAAAAGACACACGCTGACAATCCTACACTGTAGCACTATTTCCACTAGCCAAGACTTGGAACAACCAAAATGTCCATCAGCAGATGAATCCACAAGGAAGAAGCGGTCCATGTACACACAGAAATATTATTCCGATTAAAAAATATAAATTAAATATAAAAAACAAACCTAAGGAAGGAGACATAAGCTTTGGGGGTGTATCCGTGCACAATCCACTCTAATTTACAACCAAGGAACACTACTTCATAAAGGTACTGTTTCCCTAGTAACCAGAGTGGGGAATGTAGAAACGCTGCCGCCCTGTGGCCGTGTGCCGCAACAGCAGCTTTAAAACCTATGCTAAAGGTCACTTCATATTCAAAAGGACTGCAGGGCTATAAATGACAACTGCCAACAAAATGTGTTGAGGGAGGTAATGGCCAAAATATTCAAAATATGGCACCTACTTCAACAAATCATTTGAATAGGTAAGCTGGACTCACTCTTTAAAAAGCAAAAAGTATAAGTACATGCCTATAAGCTCAATATAAGGAATTATAAGACATATGCAAAGCCAGCCACAAAAAGGTATCAGCTCACATGGGTCAGAATGACCATCATCAAAAATTCTGCAAGCCATAAATGCTGAAGGGGCTGCGGAGAAATGCGTACCCTCATCTTTGAGTGGGACTAAACTGGTAAGAGAAAATCATGTAAACCGAATGGAGGTGCCTTTAACAGGTACACATTGAGGTACCATAGGATTCAGCAGGCACACTCCTGGGCATATGACCTAAGAAGACAGAATTAGAAAGACACAGGCAGGCAAAACTGCACTGCAGCCTTATTGCAATAGCCAAGACATGGAAGCTAGCAAAAACTCCATCAACAGATGAATGGAAACGAAGAACTGGTATGTGTACAGGTGCAATATTAGCCCAGGAAAAGAATGGAACAATGCCGGCTGCAGCACCATAGATGAGTCCACAGGTAATCACAACTTGAAGTAAGTCACAAAGCGAAGGACACATATCCTATGATATCACTTATTGGTGTTACCTAAAAACGGATACCAATGAAGATTTTTCAGAGAGAAAGGCAATCATACATTCAATCAACAAACGCATGGTTAACCAAATGGAAAGGGGTGAGGATTGGATAAATTAGGATATTGGGATAAACAGAGATATACCAACACATGTGAAATATATAAGCACCAAAGACCTACGGAACACCGAGAGAAGACTACTCAACATTGTGTCATAACCCACATGGGAAATGGATCCGAAGATGAATAGATATATGTATATGTGTAAAACAATGACACCTTGCACACCTAGCAGAAACAAAACATTGTAATCAAATTTGCTGTGATAACAAATAAAAATTAAATTAAGAAAGCCAACAAGAAGGAATGAGACATAAACTTATGGAGGTTTTTGCTGGCACATTCCATTCTAATTTACAAGTTGGAACGTTACACCCAGGAAGGCTCTTTGGCCCTAGTTAACCAGATTTGGGAATGGAGAACTGCCACAGCCTTGTGACCGTCTCCTGCCAAAGCAGATTTAAACACAGTGCTAAGGGTCACTTAATATTCACGAGAATTGCAGCTCTGTAAATGACACCTGCCCTCAAAAAGTATCCTGGGTTCAAATATCGACGAAAAAATTCAAAAGAGGGCAACCTTTCAAGAAGACAATTTCAAGAGGCATATTTAACTTATACATTTTTTTCGTTCTATTTTTTGTTTGTTTGTTTAACAATAAAGGCCATGGAAAAAGCTCAACGTCAGGAATTAAGAAAGATATGCAAATGCAACCTACAAAAACTTTTACCTGACAACAGTCAGAATGATCATAAGCAAAAATCTCTAAACAATAAATACTCAAGGGGTTGTAGAGACCTGTGTGCCCTCTAGCTGCTGGTGGGATGTCAACTGGGAACAGCCAATAGTGAGAACAGAAAGGAGGTGGGTTTAAAGGTAAAAATTGAGCCACCATATGACCTGGTAGGCCCATTATGGGCCCTATCACCTGAGAAGACCAGAATCAAAAGAAACAGGTTGACAATCGTACACTGCAGCACTATGTACCCTAGCCAAGACTTGGAACAACCAAAATTTCCATCAACAGATGAATGCACAAAGAAGAAGTGGTCCACGGACACAAAGGAATATTACTCCGATAAAAAATATAAATTAAATATAAAAAACAAACCTAAGTTAAGGAGACATAAGCTTTGGAGGTGTATCCGTGCACAATCCACTCGAATTTACAACCAAGGAACACTACTTCCAGGCAGGTACTTTTTCCCTCGTAACCAGTGGGGAATGTAGAAATCCTGCCGCCCTGTGGCCCTTTGCCGCAACAGCAGTTTTAAAACCTGTGCTAAAGGACACTTCATATGCCTGCCCAAGGACTGCAGGGCTATAAATGACACCTGCCAACAAAATGTGTTGAGGGAGGTAATGGCCAAAAGAATTCAAAATATGGCACAGACTTCAAGAAACCATTTGAATAGGTAAGCTGTACTCACTCTTTAAAAAACAACCAAAAAGTACATGGCTATAAGCTCCATATAAGGAATTATAAGACATATGCAAATCCAGCCACAAAAAGGTATCAGCTCACACCGGTCAGAATGACCATCAGCAAAAAAATACAAACAATAAATCCTGAAGGGGTTGTGGCGAAATTCATACCCTCAACTTTAAGTGGCTCGTAAACTGGTAAGTGCCACGAAGGAAAACAGAATGGAGCTGCCTTTAACAGGTAAACATTGAGATACCATATGACCCTGCAAGCCCACCCCTTGGCCTATAACCTAGGGAGACAGAAATATAAAGACACAGGCAGGCAAAACTGCACTTCGGCAGTATTAAAATAGCCAAGACATGGAAAAAACCAAAAAGTCCATCAAGAGACGAATGGACACACAAGAACTGGTATGGGTACACAGGGAATATTAGTCACGAAAAGAAAATGAAACAATGCAGTCTGCAGAACCATGGATGAGTCTGGAGGTAATCACACAACTGGCAGTAAGTCAGAAGGCGAAAGACACATACCCTATTATATCAATTACAGGTGTTACCTAAAAATTGATACCAATGAAGGTATTTCCACAGAGAAAGGCAATCACAGATTTCTTAAACTTTTGGATAACCAATTGGAAAGTTGTGAAGATTGGATACATTAGGATATTGGGGTTAACAGAGATATACAAACACAGGTGAAATATATAATCACCAAAGACCTACGGAATTCCGAGAGAAGACTACTCAACACTGTGTCATAACCTACATTGGGTAGGGATCCGAAGATGAATAGATATATGTATATGTGTAAGAAAACCACATCTTGCACACCTAGAACAAACAAAACATTCTAATCAAATTTGCTGTGATAACAAATAAAATTTAAATTTACAAAACGGACAAGACGTAATGAGACAAACTTATGGGGGTTTTTCCTGGCACATTCCATTCTAATTTACAACCTAGGAACAGGACTTCCAGGAAGGCTCTGTTGCCCTAGTAACCAGATTTGGGCATGGAGAAATGCTGCAGCCTTGTGACCGTATCCTGCAACAGCAGCTGTTAACCCAGGGATAATGGTCACTTAATATTCACAATAATTGCAGACCTGTAAATGACACCTGCCATCAAAAAAAAGTCCTGGGATCGAAAATAGACCCAGAAATTCAAAACAGGGCAACATTTCAACACGACAATTTCAACAGGTATATTTTACTCACACTTTTTTTCTTTTGTTTTTAAACAACAACAACAACAACAAAGGCGTGGCAGAACGCTCAACATTAGGAATTATTAAAGACATGCAAATCCAGCCTAGAGAAATGTATCCGAATGACCATCAGCAAAAGTTCTGCAAACAATAAATGCCAAAGGGGTTGTGGAGAATTGCGTACCCTCAGCTCTAAGTGGGATGTAAACTGGTAAGAGCCATCAATGAAAACAGAATGGAGGAGCCTTCACAAGGTAAACATGGAGCTACGATTCAATCCAGCAGGCCCACTGCTGGGCCTATCACCTGAGAAGACGAGAATCAAAAAGACACAGGCTAGCAATCCTGCCTTGCAGCAATATTTACCACAGCCAAGACTTGGAAGCAACCAAAATGTCCATCAACAGATGAATGCACAAAGAAGAAGTGGTCCATATACACAATGGAATATTACTCTGAGAAAAAATATAAATTAAATTTTATAAACAGACATAAGGAAGGAGACATAAGCTTTTGGAGGTTTATCCGGGCACATTCCACTCTAATGTAAAACCGAGAAACACAACTTTCAGGAAGATTCTGTTTCCCTAGGAACCAGAGTGTGTAATGTCGAAATGCTACCGCCCTGTGGCTGTTACCCACAACAGCAGCTTTAAAAGCTGTGCTAATGCTCACTTCATATCCACAAGAACTTCGGGGCGGCAAATGACACCTGCCGTCTAAATGTCTTTTTGTTTGTTTGTTTTAATGTCTTGAGGGAGGTAATCGCCAAAAAAATTCAAAATGTGGCACATACTACATGAAAACAATTTGAAACTGTAAGTTCGACTCTTTAAAAAGAAAGAGAAAGCATATGGCTAATATCTCAATATAAGGAATTATTAGACGCATGCAAATTCAACCACAAAAAGGTATCAGCGCATTCCAGTGAGAATGACCATCAGCAAAACAACTACAAACAATAAATGCCGAAGGGGTTGTGGAGAAATGCATACTCTCAACTTTAAGTGGGATGTAAACTGGTAACAGCCACTAATAAAAACAGAAAAAGGTGTCTTTAAAAGGTAAATTTTGAGCTACCATATGATTCAGCGGGCCCAATCCTGGGCCTATGATCTAGGAAGACAGAATTGAATGACACAGGCAGGCAACAGTGCACTGTAGCAGTATTACAATAGACAAGACATGAAAACAACCAAAAAGTCCTTCAAAAGATGAATGGCCAAAGAAGAACTGGTACATGTACAGATGGAATATTAGCCAAGGAAAAAACGGAAACAACATCGTTTGCAGCACCATAGATGAGTCTACAGGTACTCACACAACTTGAAGTAACTCAGAAAGCGAAAGACACATATCCTATGGTATCACTTATAGGTGTTACCTAAAAATTGATACCCTTGAAGATATTTCCACGAAGAAAGGCAATCACAGATTCATTAAAGAAACTTATGGTTAACCAAATGAAAAGGTGTGAGGATTGGATACATTAGAATACTGGGGTTAACAAAGATATACAAACACATGTGAAATATATAATCGCCAAAGACCTACGGAATTCCAAGAGAAGACGACTCAACATTGTGTCATAACCCACAGGGGAAATGGATCCGAAGATAAATAGATATATGTATAAAAGAACCACATCTTCCACACCTAGAACAAATGAAACATTGTAATCAGATTTGTGGTTACCAAAACTAAAAATAAACATTAAATTAAAAAAATGAACAAGAAGTAATGAGACATAAACTTATGGGGGTTTTAACTGGCACATTCCATTCTACTTTACAACCTAGGAACCCTACTTCCAGGAAGGTTCTGAACACTCTGTATTAATTTATATGGGAAGAGGACCTGTACATAAATATATATATATATATATATATATATATATATATATATATATATATAATGTTCAAATGAACTAGATTGTGTACACCTAGAATAAATAATATTCTAATCATTACCCTGATTAAAAAAATTAAAACCACAAAGAAGATGTACTCAGACATAAATTGATGGGGTTTTTTCCTTGCACATTCCATTCTAATTTACAACCTAGGAACACGACCTCCAGGAAAGCTCTGCTGCCCTAGTAATCCAGTTTGGGAATGGAGAAACGCTGCTGCCGTGTGGCCGTTTCCCACAACAGCAGCTTTCAACCCAGTGTAATGGTCACTAAATAGTAACAACAATTGCAAGCCTGTAAGTGACACACGCCCTCAAAAAAAATCCTGGCCTCGAAAATCGACCAAAAAATTCAAAAGAGGGCAAGGTTTCAAGAAGACAATTTCAAGAGGTATATTTAACTCACATTTTCTCTTTTCTTTTTTTTTGGTTTAACAAAAAAGACCATGGGAAAAGCTCACCATCAGGAACTAATAAAGACACGCAAACCCAATCTACAAAAACTTTTACCAGACCACAGTCAGAATGATCATCAGCAAAAAATCTCTAAACAATAAATAATCAAGGGGTTTTAGAGAACTGAGTACCCTCTAGCTGCTGGTGGGATGTCAAATGGTAACAGTCAGTAGTGAGAAAAGAAAGGAGGTGTGTTTAAAGGTAAAAATTGAGCTCACATATGATCTGGTGGGCCCATTACGGGCCCTATCACCTGAGAAGACCAGAATCAAAAGACACACGCTGACAATCCTACACTGTAGCACTATTTCCACTAGCCAAGACTTGGAACAACCAAAATGTCCATCAGCAGATGAATCCACAAGGAAGAAGCGGTCCATGTACACACAGAAATATTATTCCGATTAAAAAATATAAATTAAATATAAAAAACAAACCTAAGGAAGGAGACATAAGCTTTGGGGGTGTATCCGTGCACAATCCACTCTAATTTACAACCAAGGAACACTACTTCATAAAGGTACTGTTTCCCTAGTAACCAGAGTGGGGAATGTAGAAACGCTGCCGCCCTGTGGCCGTGTGCCGCAACAGCAGCTTTAAAACCTATGCTAAAGGTCACTTCATATTCACAAGGACTGCAGGGCTATAAATGACAACTGCCAACAAAATGGGTTGAGGGAGGTAATGGCCAAAATATTCAAAATATGGCACCTACTTCAACAAATCATTTGAATAGGTAAGCTGGACTCACTCTTTAAAAAGCAAAAAGTATAAGTACATGCCTATAAGCTCAATATAAGGAATTATAAGACATATGCAAAGCCAGCCACAAAAAGGTATCAGCTCACATGGGTCAGAATGACCATCATCAAAAATTCTGCAAGCCATAAATGCTGAAGGGGCTGCGGAGAAATGCGTACCCTCATCTTTGAGTGGGACTAAACTGGTAAGAGAAAATCATGTAAACCGAATGGAGGTGCCTTTAACAGGTACACATTGAGGTACCATAGGATTCAGCAGGCACACTCCTGGGCATATGACCTAAGAAGACAGAATTAGAAAGACACAGGCAGGCAAAACTGCACTGCAGCCTTATTGCAATAGCCAAGACATGGAAGCTAGCAAAAACTCCATCAACAGATGAATGGAAACGAAGAACTGGTATGTGTACAGGTGCAATATTAGCCCAGGAAAAGAATGGAACAATGCCGGCTGCAGCACCATAGATGAGTCCACAGGTAATCACAACTTGAAGTAAGTCACAAAGCGAAGGACACATATCCTATGATATCACTTATTGGTGTTACCTAAAAACGGATACCAATGAAGATTTTTCAGAGAGAAAGGCAATCATACATTCAATCAACAAACACATGGTTAACCAAATGGAAAGGGGTGAGGATTGGATAAATTAGGATATTGGGATAAACAGAGATATACCAACACATGTGAAATATATAAGCACCAAAGACCTATGGAACACCGAGAGAAGACTACTCAACATTGTGTCATAACCCACATGGGAAATGGATCCGAAGATGAATAGATATATGTATATGTGTAAAACAATGACACCTTGCACACCTAGCAGAAACAAAACATTGTAATCAAATTTGCTGTGATAACAAATAAAAATTAAATTAAGAAAGCCAACAAGAAGGAATGAGACATAAACTTATGGAGGTTTTTGCTGGCACATTCCATTCTAATTTACAAGTTGGAACGTTACACCCAGGAAGGCTCTTTGGCCCTAGTTAACCAGATTTGGGAATGGAGAACTGCCACAGCCTTGTGACCGTCTCCTGCAAAAGCAGATTTAAACACAGTGCTAAGGGTCACTTAATATTCACGAGAATTGCAGCTCTGTAAATGACACCTGCCCTCAAAAAGTATCCTGGGTTCAAATATCGACGAAAAAATTCAAAAGAGGGCAACCTTTCAAGAAGACAATTTCAAGAGGCATATTTAACTTATACATTTTTTTCGTTCTATTTTTTGTTTGTTTGTTTAACAATAAAGGCCATGGAAAAAGCTCAACGTCAGGAATTAAGAAAGATATGCAAATGCAACCTACAAAAACTTTTACCTGACAACAGTCAGAATGATCATAAGCAAAAATCTCTAAACAATAAATACTCAAGGGGTTGTAGAGACCTGTGTGCCCTCTAGCTGCTGGTGGGATGTCAACTGGGAACAGCCAATAGTGAGAACAGAAAGGAGGTGGGTTTAAAGGTAAAAATTGAGCCACCATATGACCTGGTAGGCCCATTACGGGCCCTATCACCTGAGAAGACCAGAATCAAAAGAAACAGGTTGACAATCGTACACTGCAGCACTATGTACCCTAGCCAAGACTTGGAACAACCAAAATTTCCATCAACAGATGAATGCACAAAGAAGAAGTGGTCCACGGACACAAAGGAATATTACTCCGATAAAAAATATAAATTAAATATAAAAAACAAACCTAAGTTAAGGAGACATAAGCTTTGGAGGTGTATCCGTGCACAATCCACTCGAATTTACAACCAAGGAACACTACTTCCAGGCAGGTACTTTTTCCCTCGTAACCAGTGGGGAATGTAGAAATCCTGCCGCCCTGTGGCCCTTTGCCGCAACAGCAGTTTTAAAACCTGTGCTAAAGGACACTTCATATGCCTGCCCAAGGACTGCAGGGCTATAAATGACACCTGCCAACAAAATGTGTTGAGGGAGGTAATGGCCAAAAGAATTCAAAATATGGCACAGACTTCAAGAAACCATTTGAATAGGTAAGCTGTACTCACTCTTTAAAAAACAACCAAAAAGTACATGGCTATAAGCTCCATATAAGGAATTATAAGACATATGCAAATCCAGCCACAAAAAGGTATCAGCTCACACCGGTCAGAATGACCATCAGCAAAAAAATACAAACAATAAATCCTGAAGGGGTTGTGGCGAAATTCATACCCTCAACTTTAAGTGGCTCGTAAACTGGTAAGTGCCACGAAGGAAAACAGAATGGAGCTGCCTTTAACAGGTAAACATTGAGATACCATATGACCCTGCAAGCCCACCCCTTGGCCTATAACCTAGGGAGACAGAAATATAAAGACACAGGCAGGCAAAACTGCACTTCGGCAGTATTAAAATAGCCAAGACATGGAAAAAACCAAAAAGTCCATCAAGAGACGAATGGACACAGAAGAACTGGTATGGGTACACAGGGAATATTAGTCACGAAAAGAAAATGAAACAATGCAGTCTGCAGAACCATGGATGAGTCTGGAGGTAATCACACAACTGGCAGTAAGTCAGAAGGCGAAAGACACATACCCTATTATATCAATTACAGGTGTTACCTAAAAATTGATACCAATGAAGGTATTTCCACAGAGAAAGGCAATCACAGATTTCTTAAACTTTTGGATAACCAATTGGAAAGTTGTGAAGATTGGATACATTAGGATATTGGGGTTAACAGAGATATACAAACACAGGTGAAATATATAATCACCAAAGACCTACGGAATTCCGAGAGAAGACTACTCAACACTGTGTCATAACCTACATTGGGTAGGGATCCGAAGATGAATAGATATATGTATATGTGTAAGAAAACCACATCTTGCACACCTAGAACAAAACATTCTAATCAAATTTGCTGTGATAACAAATAAAATTTAAATTTACAAAACGGACAAGACGTAATGAGACAAACTTATGGGGGTTTTTCCTGGCACATTCCATTCTAATTTACAACCTAGGAACAGGACTTCCAGGAAGGCTCTGTTGCCCTAGTAACCAGATTTGGGCATGGAGAAATGCTGCAGCCTTGTGACCGTATCCTGCAACAGCAGCTGTTAACCCAGGGATAATGGTCACTTAATATTCACAATAATTGCAGACCTGTAAATGACACCTGCCATCAAAAAAAAGTCCTGGGATCGAAAATAGACCCAGAAATTCAAAACAGGGCAACATTTCAACACGACAATTTCAACAGGTATATTTTACTCACACTTTTTTTCTTTTGTTTTTAAACAACAACAACAACAACAAAGGCGTGGCAGAACGCTCAACATTAGGAATTATTAAAGACATGCAAATCCAGCCTAGAGAAATGTATCCGAATGACCATCAGCAAAAGTTCTGCAAACAATAAATGCCAAAGGGGTTGTGGAGAATTGCGTACCCTCAGCTCTAAGTGGGATGTAAACTGGTAAGAGCCATCAATGAAAACAGAATGGAGGAGCCTTCACAAGGTAAACATGGAGCTACGATTCAATCCAGCAGGCCCACTGCTGGGCCTATCACCTGAGAAGACGAGAATCAAAAAGACACAGGCTAGCAATCCTGCCTTGCAGCAATATTTACCACAGCCAAGACTTGGAAGCAACCAAAATGTCCATCAACAGATGAATGCACAAAGAAGAAGTGGTCCATATACACAATGGAATATTACTCTGAGAAAAAATATAAATTAAATTTTATAAACAGACATAAGGAAGGAGACATAAGCTTTTGGAGGTTTATCCGGGCACATTCCACTCTAATGTAAAACCGAGAAACACAACTTTCAGGAAGATTCTGTTTCCCTAGGAACCAGAGTGTGTAATGTCGAAATGCTACCGCCCTGTGGCTGTTACCCACAACAGCAGCTTTAAAAGCTGTGCTAATGCTCACTTCATATCCACAAGAACTTCGGGGCGGCAAATGACACCTGCCGTCTAAATGTCTTTTTGTTTGTTTGTTTTAATGTCTTGAGGGAGGTAATCGCCAAAAAAATTCAAAATGTGGCACATACTACATGAAAACAATTTGAAACTGTAAGTTCGACTCTTTAAAAAGAAAGAGAAAGCATATGGCTAATATCTCAATATAAGGAATTATTAGACGCATGCAAATTCAACCACAAAAAGGTATCAGCGCATTCCAGTGAGAATGACCATCAGCAAAACAACTACAAACAATAAATGCCGAAGGGGTTGTGGAGAAATGCATACTCTCAACTTTAAGTGGGATGTAAACTGGTAACAGCCACTAATAAAAACAGAAAAAGGTGTCTTTAAAAGGTAAATTTTGAGCTACCATATGATTCAGCGGGCCCAGTCCTTGGGCCTATGATCTAGGAAGACACAATTGAATGACACAGGCAGGCAACAGTGCACTGTAGCAGTATTACAATAGACAAGACATGAAAACAACCAAAAAGTCCTTCAAAAGATGAATGGCCAAAGAAGAACTGGTACATGTACAGATGGAATATTAGCCAAGGAAAAAACGGAAACAACATCGTTTGCAGCACCATAGATGAGTCTACAGGTACTCACACAACTTGAAGTAACTCAGAAAGCGAAAGACACATATCCTATGGTATCACTTATAGGTGTTACCTAAAAATTGATACCCTTGAAGATATTTCCACGAAGAAAGGCAATCACAGATTCATTAAAGAAACTTATGGTTAACCAAATGAAAAGGTGTGAGGATTGGATACATTAGAATACTGGGGTTAACAAAGATATACAAACACATGTGAAATATATAATCGCCAAAGACCTACGGAATTCCAAGAGAAGACGACTCAACATTGTGTCATAACCCACAGGGGAAATGGATCCGAAGATAAATAGATATATGTATAAAAGAACCACATCTTCCACACCTAGAACAAATGAAACATTGTAATCAGATTTGTGGTTACCAAAACTAAAAATAAACATTAAATTAAAAAAATGAACAAGAAGTAATGAGACATAAACTTATGGGGGTTTTAACTGGCACATTCCATTCTACTTTACAACCTAGGAACCCTACTTCCAGGAAGGTTCTGAACACTCTGTATTAATTTATATGGGAAGAGGACCTGTACATAAACATATATATATATATATAAGGTTCAAATGAACTAGATTGTGTACACCTAGAATAAATAATATTCTAATCATTACCCTGATTAAAAAAATTAAAACCACAAAGAAGATGTACTCAGACATAAATTGATGGGGTTTTTTCCTTGCACATTCCATTCTAATTTACAACCTAGGAACACGACCTCCAGGAAAGCTCTGCTGCCCTAGTAATCCAGTTTGGGAATGGAGAAACGCTGCTGCCGTGTGGCCGTTTCCCACAACAGCAGCTTTCAACCCAGTGTAATGGTCACTAAATAGTAACAACAATTGCAAGCCTGTAAGTGACACACGCCCTCAAAAAAAATCCTGGCCTCGAAAATCGACCAAAAAATTCAAAAGAGGGCAAGGTTTCAAGAAGACAATTTCAAGAGGTATATTTAACTCACATTTTCTCTTTTCTTTTTTTTTG
Source organism: Balaenoptera acutorostrata (assembly GCF_949987535.1). Taxonomy (NCBI): domain Eukaryota; kingdom Metazoa; phylum Chordata; class Mammalia; order Artiodactyla; family Balaenopteridae; genus Balaenoptera; species Balaenoptera acutorostrata. The sequence goes on along the minus strand of NC_080066.1, from coordinate 91,230,719 downwards.
GTTTAACAAAAAAGACCATGGGAAAAGCTCACCATCAGGAACTAATAAAGACACGCAAACCCAATCTACAAAAACTTTTACCAGACCACAGTCAGAATGATCATCAGCAAAAAATCTCTAAACAATAAATAATCAAGGGGTTTTAGAGAACTGAGTACCCTCTAGCTGCTGGTGGGATGTCAAATGGTAACAGTCAGTAGTGAGAAAAGAAAGGAGGTGTGTTTAAAGGTAAAAATTGAGCTCACATATGATCTGGTGGGCCCATTACGGGCCCTATCACCTGAGAAGACCAGAATCAAAAGACACACGCTGACAATCCTACACTGTAGCACTATTTCCACTAGCCAAGACTTGGAACAACCAAAATGTCCATCAGCAGATGAATCCACAAGGAAGAAGCGGTCCATGTACACACAGGAATATTATTCCGATTAAAAAATATAAATTAAATATAAAAAACAAACCTAAGGAAGGAGACATAAGCTTTGGGGGTGTATCCGTGCACAATCCACTCTAATTTACAACCAAGGAACACTACTTCATAAAGGTACTGTTTCCCTAGTAACCAGAGTGGGGAATGTAGAAACGCTGCCGCCCTGTGGCCGTGTGCCGCAACAGCAGCTTTAAAACCTATGCTAAAGGTCACTTCATATTCAAAAGGACTGCAGGGCTATAAATGACACCTGCCAACAAAATGGGTTGAGGGAGGTAATGGCCAAAATATTCAAAATATGGCACCTACTTCAACAAATCATTTGAATAGGTAAGCTGGACTCACTCTTTAAAAAACAAAAAGTATAAGTACATGCCTATAAGCTCAATATAAGGAATTATAAGACATATGCAAATCCAGCCACAAAAAGGTATCAGCTCACATGGGTCAGAATGACCATCATCAAAAATTCTGCAAGCCATAAATGCTGAAGGGGCTGCGGAGAAATGCGTACCCTCATCTTTGAGAGGGACTAAACTGGTAAGAGAAAATCATGTAAACCGAATGGAGGTGCCTTTAACAGGTACACATTGAGGTACCATAGGATTCAGCAGGCACACTCCTGGGCATATGACCTAAGAAGACAGAATTAGAAAGACACAGGCAGGCAAAACTGCACTGCAGCCTTATTGCAATAGCCAAGACATGGAAGCTAGCAAAAACTCCATCAACAGATGAATGGAAACGAAGAACTGGTATATGTACAGGTGCAATATTAGCCCAGGAAAAGAATGGAACAATGCCGGCTGCAGCACCATAGATGAGTCCACAGGTAATCACAACTTGAAGTAAGTCACAAAGCGAAGGACACATATCCTATGATATCACTTATTGGTGTTACCTAAAAACGGATACCAATGAAGATTTTTCAGAGAGAAAGGCAATCATACATTCAATCAACAAACGCATGGTTAACCAAATGGAAAGGGGTGAGGATTGGATAAATTAGGATATTGGGATAAACAGAGATATACCAACACATGTGAAATATATAAGCACCAAAGACCTATGGAACACCGAGAGAAGACTACTCAACATTGTGTCATAACCCACATGGGAAATGGATCCGAAGATGAATAGATATATGTATATGTGTAAAACAATGACACCTTGCACACCTAGCAGAAACAAAACATTGTAATCAAATTTGCTGTGATAACAAATAAAAATTAAATTAAGAAAGCCAACAAGAAGGAATGAGACATAAACTTATGGAGGTTTTTGCTGGCACATTCCATTCTAATTTACAAGTTGGAACGTTACACCCAGGAAGGCTCTTTGGCCCTAGTTAACCAGATTTGGGAATGGAGAACTGCCACAGCCTTGTGACCGTCTCCTGCCAAAGCAGATTTAAACACAGTGCTAAGGGTCACTTAATATTCACGAGAATTGCAGCTCTGTAAATGACACGTGCCCTCAAAAAGTATCCTGGGTTCAAATATCGACGAAAAAATTCAAAAGAGGGCAACCTTTCAAGAAGACAATTTCAAGAGGCATATTTAACTTATACATTTTTTTCGTTCTATTTTTTGTTTGTTTGTTTAACAATAAAGGCCATGGAAAAAGCTCAACGTCAGGAATTAAGAAAGATATGCAAATGCAACCTACAAAAACTTTTACCTGACAACAGTCAGAATGATCATAAGCAAAAATCTCTAAACAATAAATACTCAAGGGGTTGTAGAGACCTGTGTGCCCTCTAGCTGCTGGTGGGATGTCAACTGGGAACAGCCAATAGTGAGAACAGAAAGGAGGTGGGTTTAAAGGTAAAAATTGAGCCACCATATGACCTGGTAGGCCCATTACGGGCCCTATCACCTGAGAAGACCAGAATCAAAAGAAACAGGTTGACAACCGTACACTGCAGCACTATGTACCCTAGCCAAGACTTGGAACAACCAAAATTTCCATCAACAGATGAATGCACAAAGAAGAAGTGGTCCACGGACACAAAGGAATATTACTCCGATAAAAAATATAAATTAAATATAAAAAACAAACCTAAGTTAAGGAGACATAAGCTTTGGAGGTGTATCCGTGCACAATCCACTCGAATTTACAACCAAGGAACACTACTTCCAGGCAGGTACTTTTTCCCTCGTAACCAGTGGGGAATGTAGAAATCCTGCCGCCCTGTGGCCCTTTGCCGCAACAGCAGTTTTAAAACCTGTGCTAAAGGACACTTCATATGCCTGCCCAAGGACTGCAGGGCTATAAATGACACCTGCCAACAAAATGTGTTGAGGGAGGTAATGGCCAAAAGAATTCAAAATATGGCACAGACTTCAAGAAACCATTTGAATAGGTAAGCTGTACTCACTCTTTAAAAAACAACCAAAAAGTACATGGCTATAAGCTCCATATAAGGAATTATAAGACATATGCAAATCCAGCCACAAAAAGGTATCAGCTCACACCGGTCAGAATGACCATCAGCAAAAAAATACAAACAATAAATCCTGAAGGGGTTGTGGCGAAATTCATACCCTCAACTTTAAGTGGCTCGTAAACTGGTAAGTGCCACGAAGGAAAACAGAATGGAGCTGCCTTTAAAAGGTAAACATTGAGATACCATATGACCCTGCAAGCCCACCCCTTGGCCTATAACCTAGGGAGACAGAAATATAAAGACACAGGCAGGCAAAACTGCACTTCGGCAGTATTAAAATAGCCAAGACATGGAAAAAACCAAAAAGTCCATCAAGAGACGAATGGACACAGAAGAACTGGTATGGGTACACAGGGAATATTAGTCACGAAAAAAAGATGAAACAATGCAGTCTGCAGAACCATGGATGAGTCTGGAGGTAATCACACAACTGGCAGTAAGTCAGAAGGCGAAAGACACATACCCTATTATATCAATTACAGGTGTTACCTAAAAATTGATACCAATGAAGGTATTTCCACAGAGAAAGGCAATCACAGATTTCTTAAACTTTTGGATAACCAATTGGAAAGTTGTGAAGATTGGATACATTAGGATATTGGGGTTAACAGAGATATACAAACACAGGTGAAATATATAATCACCAAAGACCTACGGAATTCCGAGAGAAGACTACTCAACACTGTGTCATAACCTACATTGGGTAGGGATCCGAAGATGAATAGATATATGTATATGTGTAAGAAAACCACATCTTGCACACCTAGAACAAACAAAACATTCTAATCAAATTTGCTGTGATAACAAATAAAATTTAAATTTACAAAACGGACAAGACGTAATGAGACAAACTTATGGGGGTTTTTCCTGGCACATTCCATTCTAATTTACAACCTAGGAACAGGACTTCCAGGAAGGCTCTGTTGCCCTAGTAACCAGATTTGGGCATGGAGAAATGCTGCAGCCTTGTGACCGTATCCTGCAACAGCAGCTGTTAACCCAGGGATAATGGTCACTTAATATTCACAATAATTGCAGACCTGTAAATGACACCTGCCATCAAAAAAAAGTCCTGGGATCGAAAATAGACCCAGAAATTCAAAACAGGGCAACATTTCAACACGACAATTTCAACAGGTATATTTTACTCACACTTTTTTTCTTTTGTTTTTAAACAACAACAACAACAACAAAGGCGTGGCAGAACGCTCAACATTAGGAATTATTAAAGACATGCAAATCCAGCCTAGAGAAATGTATCCGAATGACCATCAGCAAAAGTTCTGCAAACAATAAATGCCAAAGGGGTTGTGGAGAATTGCGTACCCTCAGCTCTAAGTGGGATGTAAACTGGTAAGAGCCATCAATGAAAACAGAATGGAGGAGCCTTCACAAGGTAAACATGGAGCTACGATTCAATCCAGCAGGCCCACTGCTGGGCCTATCACCTGAGAAGACGAGAATCAAAAAGACACAGGCTAGCAATCCTGCCTTGCAGCAATATTTACCACAGCCAAGACTTGGAAGCAACCAAAATGTCCATCAACAGATGAATGCACAAAGAAGAAGTGGTCCATATACACAATGGAATATTACTCTGAGAAAAAATATAAATTAAATTTTATAAACAGACATAAGGAAGGAGACATAAGCTTTTGGAGGTTTATCCGGGCACATTCCACTCTAATGTAAAACCGAGAAACACAACTTTCAGGAAGATTCTGTTTCCCTAGGAACCAGAGTGTGTAATGTCGAAATGCTACCGCCCTGTGGCTGTTACCCACAACAGCAGCTTTAAAAGCTGTGCTAATGCTCACTTCATATCCACAAGAACTTCGGGGCGGCAAATGACACCTGCCGTCTAAATGTCTTTTTGTTTGTTTGTTTTAATGTCTTGAGGGAGGTAATCGCCAAAAAAATTCAAAATGTGGCACATACTACATGAAAACAATTTGAAACTGTAAGTTCGACTCTTTAAAAAGAAAGAGAAAGCATATGGCTAATATCTCAATATAAGGAATTATTAGACGCATGCAAATTCAACCACAAAAAGGTATCAGCGCATTCCAGTGAGAATGACCATCAGCAAAACAACTACAAACAATAAATGCCGAAGGGGTTGTGGAGAAATGCATACTCTCAACTTTAAGTGGGATGTAAACTGGTAACAGCCACTAATAAAAACAGAAAAAGGTGTCTTTAAAAGGTAAATTTTGAGCTACCATATGATTCAGCGGGCCCAGTCCTTGGGCCTATGATCTAGGAAGACACAATTGAATGACACAGGCAGGCAACAGTGCACTGTAGCAGTATTACAATAGACAAGACATGAAAACAACCAAAAAGTCCTTCAAAAGATGAATGGCCAAAGAAGAACTGGTACATGTACAGATGGAATATTAGCCAAGGAAAAAACGGAAACAACATCGTTTGCAGCACCATAGATGAGTCTACAGGTACTCACACAACTTGAAGTAACTCAGAAAGCGAAAGACACATATCCTATGGTATCACTTATAGGTGTTACCTAAAAATTGATACCCTTGAAGATATTTCCACGAAGAAAGGCAATCACAGATTCATTAAAGAAACTTATGGTTAACCAAATGAAAAGGTGTGAGGATTGGATACATTAGAATACTGGGGTTAACAAAGATATACAAACACATGTGAAATATATAATCGCCAAAGACCTACGGAATTCCAAGAGAAGACGACTCAACATTGTGTCATAACCCACAGGGGAAATGGATCCGAAGATAAATAGATATATGTATAAAAGAACCACATCTTCCACACCTAGAACAAATGAAACATTGTAATCAGATTTGTGGTTACCAAAACTAAAAATAAACATTAAATTAAAAAAATGAACAAGAAGTAATGAGACATAAACTTATGGGGGTTTTAACTGGCACATTCCATTCTACTTTACAACCTAGGAACCCTACTTCCAGGAAGGTTCTGAACACTCTGTATTAATTTATATGGGAAGAGGACCTGTACATAAACATATATATATATATATAAGGTTCAAATGAACTAGATTGTGTACACCTAGAATAAATAATATTCTAATCATTACCCTGATTAAAAAAATTAAAACCACAAAGAAGATGTACTCAGACATAAATTGATGGGGTTTTTTCCTTGCACATTCCATTCTAATTTACAACCTAGGAACACGACCTCCAGGAAAGCTCTGCTGCCCTAGTAATCCAGTTTGGGAATGGAGAAACGCTGCTGCCGTGTGGCCGTTTCCCACAACAGCAGCTTTCAACCCAGTGTAATGGTCACTAAATAGTAACAACAATTGCAAGCCTGTAAGTGACACACGCCCTCAAAAAAAATCCTGGCCTCGAAAATCGACCAAAAAATTCAAAAGAGGGCAAGGTTTCAAGAAGACAATTTCAAGAGGTATATTTAACTCACATTTTCTCTTTTCTTTTTTTTTGGTTTAACAAAAAAGACCATGGGAAAAGCTCACCATCAGGAACTAATAAAGACACGCAAACCCAATCTACAAAAACTTTTACCAGACCACAGTCAGAATGATCATCAGCAAAAAATCTCTAAACAATAAATAATCAAGGGGTTTTAGAGAACTGAGTACCCTCTAGCTGCTGGTGGGATGTCAAATGGTAACAGTCAGTAGTGAGAAAAGAAAGGAGGTGTGTTTAAAGGTAAAAATTGAGCTCACATATGATCTGGTGGGCCCATTACGGGCCCTATCACCTGAGAAGACCAGAATCAAAAGACACACGCTGACAATCCTACACTGTAGCACTATTTCCACTAGCCAAGACTTGGAACAACCAAAATGTCCATCAGCAGATGAATCCACAAGGAAGAAGCGGTCCATGTACACACAGGAATATTATTCCGATTAAAAAATATAAATTAAATATAAAAAACAAACCTAAGGAAGGAGACATAAGCTTTGGGGGTGTATCCGTGCACAATCCACTCTAATTTACAACCAAGGAACACTACTTCATAAAGGTACTGTTTCCCTAGTAACCAGAGTGGGGAATGTAGAAACGCTGCCGCCCTGTGGCCGTGTGCCGCAACAGCAGCTTTAAAACCTATGCTAAAGGTCACTTCATATTCAAAAGGACTGCAGGGCTATAAATGACACCTGCCAACAAAATGGGTTGAGGGAGGTAATGGCCAAAATATTCAAAATATGGCACCTACTTCAACAAATCATTTGAATAGGTAAGCTGGACTCACTCTTTAAAAAACAAAAAGTATAAGTACATGCCTATAAGCTCAATATAAGGAATTATAAGACATATGCAAATCCAGCCACAAAAAGGTATCAGCTCACATGGGTCAGAATGACCATCATCAAAAATTCTGCAAGCCATAAATGCTGAAGGGGCTGCGGAGAAATGCGTACCCTCATCTTTGAGAGGGACTAAACTGGTAAGAGAAAATCATGTAAACCGAATGGAGGTGCCTTTAACAGGTACACATTGAGGTACCATAGGATTCAGCAGGCACACTCCTGGGCATATGACCTAAGAAGACAGAATTAGAAAGACACAGGCAGGCAAAACTGCACTGCAGCCTTATTGCAATAGCCAAGACATGGAAGCTAGCAAAAACTCCATCAACAGATGAATGGAAACGAAGAACTGGTATGTGTACAGGTGCAATATTAGCCCAGGAAAAGAATGGAACAATGCCGGCTGCAGCACCATAGATGAGTCCACAGGTAATCACAACTTGAAGTAAGTCACAAAGCGAAGGACACATATCCTATGATATCACTTATTGGTGTTACCTAAAAACGGATACCAATGAAGATTTTTCAGAGAGAAAGGCAATCATACATTCAATCAACAAACGCATGGTTAACCAAATGGAAAGGGGTGAGGATTGGATAAATTAGGATATTGGGATAAACAGAGATATACCAACACATGTGAAATATATAAGCACCAAAGACCTACGGAACACCGAGAGAAGACTACTCAACATTGTGTCATAACCCACATGGGAAATGGATCCGAAGATGAATAGATATATGTATATGTGTAAAACAATGACACCTTGCACACCTAGCAGAAACAAAACATTGTAATCAAATTTGCTGTGATAACAAATAAAAATTAAATTAAGAAAGCCAACAAGAAGGAATGAGACATAAACTTATGGAGGTTTTTGCTGGCACATTCCATTCTAATTTACAAGTTGGAACGTTACACCCAGGAAGGCTCTTTGGCCCTAGTTAACCAGATTTGGGAATGGAGAACTGCCACAGCCTTGTGACCGTCTCCTGCAAAAGCAGATTTAAACACAGTGCTAAGGGTCACTTAATATTCACGAGAATTGCAGCTCTGTAAATGACACCTGCCCTCAAAAAGTATCCTGGGTTCAAATATCGACGAAAAAATTCAAAAGAGGGCAACCTTTCAAGAAGACAATTTCAAGAGGCATATTTAACTTATACATTTTTTTCGTTCTATTTTTTGTTTGTTTGTTTAACAATAAAGGCCATGGAAAAAGCTCAACGTCAGGAATTAAGAAAGATATGCAAATGCAACCTACAAAAACTTTTACCTGACAACAGTCAGAATGATCATAAGCAAAAATCTCTAAACAATAAATACTCAAGGGGTTGTAGAGACCTGTGTGCCCTCTAGCTGCTGGTGGGATGTCAACTGGGAACAGCCAATAGTGAGAACAGAAAGGAGGTGGGTTTAAAGGTAAAAATTGAGCCACCATATGACCTGGTAGGCCCATTACGGGCCCTATCACCTGAGAAGACCAGAATCAAAAGAAACAGGTTGACAATCGTACACTGCAGCACTATGTACCCTAGCCAAGACTTGGAACAACCAAAATTTCCATCAACAGATGAATGCACAAAGAAGAAGTGGTCCACGGACACAAAGGAATATTACTCCGATAAAAAATATAAATTAAATATAAAAAACAAACCTAAGTTAAGGAGACATAAGCTTTGGAGGTGTATCCGTGCACAATCCACTCGAATTTACAACCAAGGAACACTACTTCCAGGCAGGTACTTTTTCCCTCGTAACCAGTGGGGAATGTAGAAATCCTGCCGCCCTGTGGCCCTTTGCCGCAACAGCAGTTTTAAAACCTGTGCTAAAGGACACTTCATATGCCTGCCCAAGGACTGCAGGGCTATAAATGACACCTGCCAACAAAATGTGTTGAGGGAGGTAATGGCCAAAAGAATTCAAAATATGGCACAGACTTCAAGAAACCATTTGAATAGGTAAGCTGTACTCACTCTTTAAAAAACAACCAAAAAGTACATGGCTATAAGCTCCATATAAGGAATTATAAGACATATGCAAATCCAGCCACAAAAAGGTATCAGCTCACACCGGTCAGAATGACCATCAGCAAAAAAATACAAACAATAAATCCTGAAGGGGTTGTGGCGAAATTCATACCCTCAACTTTAAGTGGCTCGTAAACTGGTAAGTGCCACGAAGGAAAACAGAATGGAGCTGCCTTTAAAAGGTAAACATTGAGATACCATATGACCCTGCAAGCCCACCCCTTGGCCTATAACCTAGGGAGACAGAAATATAAAGACACAGGCAGGCAAAACTGCACTTCGGCAGTATTAAAATAGCCAAGACATGGAAAAAACCAAAAAGTCCATCAAGAGACGAATGGACACAGAAGAACTGGTATGGGTACACAGGGAATATTAGTCACGAAAAAAAGATGAAACAATGCAGTCTGCAGAACCATGGATGAGTCTGGAGGTAATCACACAACTGGCAGTAAGTCAGAAGGCGAAAGACACATACCCTATTATATCAATTACAGGTGTTACCTAAAAATTGATACCAATGAAGGTATTTCCACAGAGAAAGGCAATCACAGATTTCTTAAACTTTTGGATAACCAATTGGAAAGTTGTGAAGATTGGATACATTAGGATATTGGGGTTAACAGAGATATACAAACACAGGTGAAATATATAATCACCAAAGACCTACGGAATTCCGAGAGAAGACTACTCAACACTGTGTCATAACCTACATTGGGTAGGGATCCGAAGATGAATAGATATATGTATATGTGTAAGAAAACCACATCTTGCACACCTAGAACAAACAAAACATTCTAATCAAATTTGCTGTGATAACAAATAAAATTTAAATTTACAAAACGGACAAGACGTAATGAGACAAACTTATGGGGGTTTTTCCTGGCACATTCCATTCTAATTTACAACCTAGGAACAGGACTTCCAGGAAGGCTCTGTTGCCCTAGTAACCAGATTTGGGCATGGAGAAATGCTGCAGCCTTGTGACCGTATCCTGCAACAGCAGCTGTTAACCCAGGGATAATGGTCACTTAATATTCACAATAATTGCAGACCTGTAAATGACACCTGCCATCAAAAAAAAGTCCTGGGATCGAAAATAGACCCGGAAATTCAAAACAGGGCAACATTTCAACACGACAATTTCAACAGGTATATTTTACTCACACTTTTTTTCTTTTGTTTTTAAACAACAACAACAACAACAAAGGCGTGGCAGAACGCTCAACATTAGGAATTATTAAAGACATGCAAATCCAGCCTAGAGAAATGTATCCGAATGACCATCAGCAAAAGTTCTGCAAACAATAAATGCCAAAGGGGTTGTGGAGAATTGCGTACCCTCAGCTCTAAGTGGGATGTAAACTGGTAAGAGCCATCAATGAAAACAGAATGGAGGAGCCTTCACAAGGTAAACATGGAGCTACGATTCAATCCAGCAGGCCCACTGCTGGGCCTATCACCTGAGAAGACGAGAATCAAAAAGACACAGGCTAGCAATCCTGCCTTGCAGCAATATTTACCACAGCCAAGACTTGGAAGCAACCAAAATGTCCATCAACAGATGAATGCACAAAGAAGAAGTGGTCCATATACACAATGGAATATTACTCTGAGAAAAAATATAAATTAAATTTTATAAACAGACATAAGGAAGGAGACATAAGCTTTTGGAGGTTTATCCGGGCACATTCCACTCTAATGTAAAACCGAGAAACACAACTTTCAGGAAGATTCTGTTTCCCTAGGAACCAGAGTGTGTAATGTCGAAATGCTACCGCCCTGTGGCTGTTACCCACAACAGCAGCTTTAAAAGCTGTGCTAATGCTCACTTCATATCCACAAGAACTTCGGGGCGGCAAATGACACCTGCCGTCTAAATGTCTTTTTGTTTGTTTGTTTTAATGTCTTGAGGGAGGTAATCGCCAAAAAAATTCAAAATGTGGCACATACTACATGAAAACAATTTGAAACTGTAAGTTCGACTCTTTAAAAAGAAAGAGAAAGCATATGGCTAATATCTCAATATAAGGAATTATTAGACGCATGCAAATTCAACCACAAAAAGGTATCAGCGCATTCCAGTGAGAATGACCATCAGCAAAACAACTACAAACAATAAATGCCGAAGGGGTTGTGGAGAAATGCATACTCTCAACTTTAAGTGGGATGTAAACTGGTAACAGCCACTAATAAAAACAGAAAAAGGTGTCTTTAAAAGGTAAATTTTGAGCTACCATATGATTCAGCGGGCCCAATCCTGGGCCTATGATCTAGGAAGACAGAATTGAATGACACAGGCAGGCAACAGTGCACTGTAGCAGTATTACAATAGACAAGACATGAAAACAACCACAAAGTCCTTCAAAAGATGAATGGCCAAAGAAGAACTGGTACATGTACAGATGGAATATTAGCCAAGGAAAAAACGGAAACAACATCGTTTGCAGCACCATAGATGAGTCTACAGGTACTCACACAACTTGAAGTAACTCAGAAAGCGAAAGACACATATCCTATGGTATCACTTATAGGTGTTACCTAAAAATTGATACCCTTGAAGATATTTCCACGAAGAAAGGCAATCACAGATTCATTAAAGAAACTTATGGTTAACCAAATGAAAAGGTGTGAGGATTGGATACATTAGAATACTGGGGTTAACAAAGATATACAAACACATGTGAAATATATAATCGCCAAAGACCTACGGAATTCCAAGAGAAGACGACTCAACATTGTGTCATAACCCACAGGGGAAATGGATCCGAAGATAAATAGATATATGTATAAAAGAACCACATCTTCCACACCTAGAACAAATGAAACATTGTAATCAGATTTGTGGTTACCAAAACTAAAAATAAACATTAAATTAAAAAAATGAACAAGAAGTAATGAGACATAAACTTATGGGGGTTTTAACTGGCACATTCCATTCTACTTTACAACCTAGGAACCCTACTTCCAGGAAGGTTCTGAACACTCTGTATTAATTTATATGGGAAGAGGACCTGTACATAAATATATATATATATATATATATATAATGTTCAAATGAACTAGATTGTGTACACCTAGAATAAATAATATTCTAATCTTTACCCTGATTAAAAAAATTAAAACCACAAAGAAGATGTACTCAGACATAAATTGATGGGGTTTTTTCCTTGCACATTCCATTCTAATTTACAACCTAGGAACACGACCTCCAGGAAAGCTCTGCTGCCCTAGTAATCCAGTTTGGGAATGGAGAAACGCTGCTGCCGTGTGGCTGTTTCCCACAACAGCAGCTTTCAACCCAGTGTAATGGTCACTAAATAGTAACAACAATTGCAAGCCTGTAAGTGACACACGCCCTCAAAAAAAATCCTGGCCTCGAAAATCGACCAAAAAATTCAAAAGAGGGCAAGGTTTCAAGAAGACAATTTCAAGAGGTATATTTAACTCACATTTTCTCTTTTCTTTTTTTTTGGTTTAACAAAAAAGACCATGGGAAAAGCTCACCATCAGGAACTAATAAAGACACGCAAACCCAATCTACAAAAACTTTTACCAGACCACAGTCAGAATGATCATCAGCAAAAAATCTCTAAACAATAAATAATCAAGGGGTTTTAGAGAACTGAGTACCCTCTAGCTGCTGGTGGGATGTCAAATGGTAACAGTCAGTAGTGAGAAAAGAAAGGAGGTGTGTTTAAAGGTAAAAATTGAGCTCACATATGATCTGGTGGGCCCATTACGGGCCCTATCACCTGAGAAGACCAGAATCAAAAGACACACGCTGACAATCCTACACTGTAGCACTATTTCCACTAGCCAAGACTTGGAACAACCAAAATGTCCATCAGCAGATGAATCCACAAGGAAGAAGCGGTCCATGTACACACAGGAATATTATTCCGATTAAAAAATATAAATTAAATATAAAAAACAAACCTAAGGAAGGAGACATAAGCTTTGGGGGTGTATCCGTGCACAATCCACTCTAATTTACAACCAAGGAACACTACTTCATAAAGGTACTGTTTCCCTAGTAACCAGAGTGGGGAATGTAGAAACGCTGCCGCCCTGTGGCCGTGTGCCGCAACAGCAGCTTTAAAACCTATGCTAAAGGTCACTTCATATTCAAAAGGACTGCAGGGCTATAAATGACACCTGCCAACAAAATGGGTTGAGGGAGGTAATGGCCAAAATATTCAAAATATGGCACCTACTTCAACAAATCATTTGAATAGGTAAGCTGGACTCACTCTTTAAAAAACAAAAAGTATAAGTACATGCCTATAAGCTCAATATAAGGAATTATAAGACATATGCAAATCCAGCCACAAAAAGGTATCAGCTCACATGGGTCAGAATGACCATCATCAAAAATTCTGCAAGCCATAAATGCTGAAGGGGCTGCGGAGAAATGCGTACCCTCATCTTTGAGAGGGACTAAACTGGTAAGAGAAAATCATGTAAACCGAATGGAGGTGCCTTTAACAGGTACACATTGAGGTACCATAGGATTCAGCAGGCACACTCCTGGGCATATGACCTAAGAAGACAGAATTAGAAAGACACAGGCAGGCAAAACTGCACTGCAGCCTTATTGCAATAGCCAAGACATGGAAGCTAGCAAAAACTCCATCAACAGATGAATGGAAACGAAGAACTGGTATATGTACAGGTGCAATATTAGCCCAGGAAAAGAATGGAACAATGCCGGCTGCAGCACCATAGATGAGTCCACAGGTAATCACAACTTGAAGTAAGTCACAAAGCGAAGGACACATATCCTATGATATCACTTATTGGTGTTACCTAAAAACGGATACCAATGAAGATTTTTCAGAGAGAAAGGCAATCATACATTCAATCAACAAACGCATGGTTAACCAAATGGAAAGGGGTGAGGATTGGATAAATTAGGATATTGGGATAAACAGAGATATACCAACACATGTGAAATATATAAGCACCAAAGACCTACGGAACACCGAGAGAAGACTACTCAACATTGTGTCATAACCCACATGGGAAATGGATCCGAAGATGAATAGATATATGTATATGTGTAAAACAATGACACCTTGCACACCTAGCAGAAACAAAACATTGTAATCAAATTTGCTGTGATAACAAATAAAAATTAAATTAAGAAAGCCAACAAGAAGGAATGAGACATAAACTTATGGAGGTTTTTGCTGGCACATTCCATTCTAATTTACAAGTTGGAACGTTACACCCAGGAAGGCTCTTTGGCCCTAGTTAACCAGATTTGGGAATGGAGAACTGCCACAGCCTTGTGACCGTCTCCTGCAAAAGCAGATTTAAACACAGTGCTAAGGGTCACTTAATATTCACGAGAATTGCAGCTCTGTAAATGACACCTGCCCTCAAAAAGTATCCTGGGTTCAAATATCGACGAAAAAATTCAAAAGAGGGCAACCTTTCAAGAAGACAATTTCAAGAGGCATATTTAACTTATACATTTTTTTCGTTCTATTTTTTGTTTGTTTGTTTAACAATAAAGGCCATGGAAAAAGCTCAACGTCAGGAATTAAGAAAGATATGCAAATGCAACCTACAAAAACTTTTACCTGACAACAGTCAGAATGATCATAAGCAAAAATCTCTAAACAATAAATACTCAAGGGGTTGTAGAGACCTGTGTGCCCTCTAGCTGCTGGTGGGATGTCAACTGGGAACAGCCAATAGTGAGAACAGAAAGGAGGTGGGTTTAAAGGTAAAAATTGAGCCACCATATGACCTGGTAGGCCCATTACGGGCCCTATCACCTGAGAAGACCAGAATCAAAAGAAACAGGTTGACAATCGTACACTGCAGCACTATGTACCCTAGCCAAGACTTGGAACAACCAAAATTTCCATCAACAGATGAATGCACAAAGAAGAAGTGGTCCACGGACACAAAGGAATATTACTCCGATAAAAAATATAAATTAAATATAAAAAACAAACCTAAGTTAAGGAGACATAAGCTTTGGAGGTGTATCCGTGCACAATCCACTCGAATTTACAACCAAGGAACACTACTTCCAGGCAGGTACTTTTTCCCTCGTAACCAGTGGGGAATGTAGAAATCCTGCCGCCCTGTGGCCCTTTGCCGCAACAGCAGTTTTAAAACCTGTGCTAAAGGACACTTCATATGCCTGCCCAAGGACTGCAGGGCTATAAATGACACCTGCCAACAAAATGTGTTGAGGGAGGTAATGGCCAAAAGAATTCAAAATATGGCACAGACTTCAAGAAACCATTTGAATAGGTAAGCTGTACTCACTCTTTAAAAAACAACCAAAAAGTACATGGCTATAAGCTCCATATAAGGAATTATAAGACATATGCAAATCCAGCCACAAAAAGGTATCAGCTCACACCGGTCAGAATGACCATCAGCAAAAAAATACAAACAATAAATCCTGAAGGGGTTGTGGCGAAATTCATACCCTCAACTTTAAGTGGCTCGTAAACTGGTAAGTGCCACGAAGGAAAACAGAATGGAGCTGCCTTTAAAAGGTAAACATTGAGATACCATATGACCCTGCAAGCCCACCCCTTGGCCTATAACCTAGGGAGACAGAAATATAAAGACACAGGCATGCAAAACTGCACTTCGGCAGTATTAAAATAGCCAAGACATGGAAAAAACCAAAAAGTCCATCAAGAGACGAATGGACACAGAAGAACTGGTATGGGTACACAGGGAATATTAGTCACGAAAAGAAAATGAAACAATGCAGTCTGCAGAACCATGGATGAGTCTGGAGGTAATCACACAACTGGCAGTAAGTCAGAAGGCGAAAGACACATACCCTATTATATCAATTACAGGTGTTACCTAAAAATTGATACCAATGAAGGTATTTCCACAGAGAAAGGCAATCACAGATTTCTTAAACTTTTGGATAACCAATTGGAAAGTTGTGAAGATTGGATACATTAGGATATTGGGGTTAACAGAGATATACAAACACAGGTGAAATATATAATCACCAAAGACCTACGGAATTCCGAGAGAAGACTACTCAACACTGTGTCATAACCTACATTGGGTAGGGATCCGAAGATGAATAGATATATGTATATGTGTAAGAAAACCACATCTTGCACACCTAGAACAAACAAAACATTCTAATCAAATTTGCTGTGATAACAAATAAAATTTAAATTTACAAAACGGACAAGACGTAATGAGACAAACTTATGGGGGTTTTTCCTGGCACATTCCATTCTAATTTACAACCTAGGAACAGGACTTCCAGGAAGGCTCTGTTGCCCTAGTAACCAGATTTGGGCATGGAGAAATGCTGCAGCCTTGTGACCGTATCCTGCAACAGCAGCTGTTAACCCAGGGATAATGGTCACTTAATATTCACAATAATTGCAGACCTGTAAATGACACCTGCCATCAAAAAAAAGTCCTGGGATCGAAAATAGACCCAGAAATTCAAAACAGGGCAACATTTCAACACGACAATTTCAACAGGTATATTTTACTCACACTTTTTTTCTTTTGTTTTTAAACAACAACAACAACAACAAAGGCGTGGCAGAACGCTCAACATTAGGAATTATTAAAGACATGCAAATCCAGCCTAGAGAAATGTATCCGAATGACCATCAGCAAAAGTTCTGCAAACAATAAATGCCAAAGGGGTTGTGGAGAATTGCGTACCCTCAGCTCTAAGTGGGATGTAAACTGGTAAGAGCCATCAATGAAAACAGAATGGAGGAGCCTTCACAAGGTAAACATGGAGCTACGATTCAATCCAGCAGGCCCACTGCTGGGCCTATCACCTGAGAAGACGAGAATCAAAAAGACACAGGCTAGCAATCCTGCCTTGCAGCAATATTTACCACAGCCAAGACTTGGAAGCAACCAAAATGTCCATCAACAGATGAATGCACAAAGAAGAAGTGGTCCATATACACAATGGAATATTACTCTGAGAAAAAATATAAATTAAATTTTATAAACAGACATAAGGAAGGAGACATAAGCTTTTGGAGGTTTATCCGGGCACATTCCACTCTAATGTAAAACCGAGAAACACAACTTTCAGGAAGATTCTGTTTCCCTAGGAACCAGAGTGTGTAATGTCGAAATGCTACCGCCCTGTGGCTGTTACCCACAACAGCAGCTTTAAAAGCTGTGCTAATGCTCACTTCATATCCACAAGAACTTCGGGGCGGCAAATGACACCTGCCGTCTAAATGTCTTTTTGTTTGTTTGTTTTAATGTCTTGAGGGAGGTAATCGCCAAAAAAATTCAAAATGTGGCACATACTACATGAAAACAATTTGAAACTGTAAGTTCGACTCTTTAAAAAGAAAGAGAAAGCATATGGCTAATATCTCAATATAAGGAATTATTAGACGCATGCAAATTCAACCACAAAAAGGTATCAGCGCATTCCAGTGAGAATGACCATCAGCAAAACAACTACAAACAATAAATGCCGAAGGGGTTGTGGAGAAATGCATACTCTCAACTTTAAGTGGGATGTAAACTGGTAACAGCCACTAATAAAAACAGAAAAAGGTGTCTTTAAAAGGTAAATTTTGAGCTACCATATGATTCAGCGGGCCCAATCCTGGGCCTATGATCTAGGAAGACAGAATTGAATGACACAGGCAGGCAACAGTGCACTGTAGCAGTATTACAATAGACAAGACATGAAAACAACCACAAAGTCCTTCAAAAGATGAATGGCCAAAGAAGAACTGGTACATGTACAGATGGAATATTAGCCAAGGAAAAAACGGAAACAACATCGTTTGCAGCACCATAGATGAGTCTACAGGTACTCACACAACTTGAAGTAACTCAGAAAGCGAAAGACACATATCCTATGGTATCACTTATAGGTGTTACCTAAAAATTGATACCCTTGAAGATATTTCCACGAAGAAAGGCAATCACAGATTCATTAAAGAAACTTATGGTTAACCAAATGAAAAGGTGTGAGGATTGGATACATTAGAATACTGGGGTTAACAAAGATATACAAACACATGTGAAATATATAATCGCCAAAGACCTACGGAATTCCAAGAGAAGACGACTCAACATTGTGTCATAACCCACAGGGGAAATGGATCCGAAGATAAATAGATATATGTATAAAAGAACCACATCTTCCACACCTAGAACAAATGAAACATTGTAATCAGATTTGTGGTTACCAAAACTAAAAATAAACATTAAATTAAAAAAATGAACAAGAAGTAATGAGACATAAACTTATGGGGGTATTAACTGGCACATTCCATTCTACTTTACAACCTAGGAACCCTACTTCCAGGAAGGTTCTGAACACTCTGTATTAATTTATATGGGAAGAGGACCTGTACATAAATATATATATATATATATATATAATGTTCAAATGAACTAGATTGTGTACACCTAGAATAAATAATATTCTAATCATTACCCTGATTAAAAAAATTAAAACCACAAAGAAGATGTACTCAGACATAAATTGATGGGGTTTTTTCCTTGCACATTCCATTCTAATTTACAACCTAGGAACACGACCTCCAGGAAAGCTCTGCTGCCCTAGTAATCCAGTTTGGGAATGGAGAAACGCTGCTGCCGTGTGGCCGTTTCCCACAACAGCAGCTTTCAACCCAGTGTAATGGTCACTAAATAGTAACAACAATTGCAAGCCTGTAAGTGACACACGCCCTCAAAAAAAATCCTGGCCTCGAAAATCGACCAAAAAATTCAAAAGAGGGCAAGGTTTCAAGAAGACAATTTCAAGAGGTATATTTAACTCACATTTTCTCTTTTCTTTTTTTTTGGTTTAACAAAAAAGACCATGGGAAAAGCTCACCATCAGGAACTAATAAAGACACGCAAACCCAATCTACAAAAACTTTTACCAGACCACAGTCAGAATGATCATCAGCAAAAAATCTCTAAACAATAAATAATCAAGGGGTTTTAGAGAACTGAGTACCCTCTAGCTGCTGGTGGGATGTCAAATGGTAACAGTCAGTAGTGAGAAAAGAAAGGAGGTGTGTTTAAAGGTAAAAATTGAGCTCACATATGATCTGGTGGGCCCATTACGGGCCCTATCACCTGAGAAGACCAGAATCAAAAGACACACGCTGACAATCCTACACTGTAGCACTATTTCCACTAGCCAAGACTTGGAACAACCAAAATGTCCATCAGCAGATGAATCCACAAGGAAGAAGCGGTCCATGTACACACAGAAATATTATTCCGATTAAAAAATATAAATTAAATATAAAAAACAAACCTAAGGAAGGAGACATAAGCTTTGGGGGTGTATCCGTGCACAATCCACTCTAATTTACAACCAAGGAACACTACTTCATAAAGGTACTGTTTCCCTAGTAACCAGAGTGGGGAATGTAGAAACGCTGCCGCCCTGTGGCCGTGTGCCGCAACAGCAGCTTTAAAACCTATGCTAAAGGTCACTTCATATTCAAAAGGACTGCAGGGCTATAAATGACAACTGCCAACAAAATGGGTTGAGGGAGGTAATGGCCAAAATATTCAAAATATGGCACCTACTTCAACAAATCATTTGAATAGGTAAGCTGGACTCACTCTTTAAAAAGCAAAAAGTATAAGTACATGCCTATAAGCTCAATATAAGGAATTATAAGACATATGCAAAGCCAGCCACAAAAAGGTATCAGCTCACATGGGTCAGAATGACCATCATCAAAAATTCTGCAAGCCATAAATGCTGAAGGGGCTGCGGAGAAATGCGTACCCTCATCTTTGAGAGGGACTAAACTGGTAAGAGAAAATCATGTAAACCGAATGGAGGTGCCTTTAACAGGTACACATTGAGGTACCATAGGATTCAGCAGGCACACTCCTGGGCATATGACCTAAGAAGACAGAATTAGAAAGACACAGGCAGGCAAAACTGCACTGCAGCCTTATTGCAATAGCCAAGACATGGAAGCTAGCAAAAACTCCATCAACAGATGAATGGAAACGAAGAACTGGTATGTGTACAGGTGCAATATTAGCCCAGGAAAAGAATGGAACAATGCCGGCTGCAGCACCATAGATGAGTCCACAGGTAATCACAACTTGAAGTAAGTC